>NW_027397075.1:14674125-14683476 GCF_003265705.2 Callorhinus ursinus | reverse complement strand
ACCACATACCACACTCACAACACACATGACACACACCACACCTGACACACAAACCCCACATACCACATACCCATACCACACAAGCACCACATACCACACCAAATATATAAACATCACATACCACGCTCACTGCACACATACCAGATACATATACACCACTACCACACTACCACAAGCCACACATAGCATATACCACATACATATGACACACATACCACATACCGCACACACCACATTATCACACATGTACATTCATACACATTACACACACCATATACCACACATATACCACATACCACACACATCACATACGACATAGCACACATGACACACACCACATACCACATATGCATACCACATACAGCACATACATATACAACACACTTACCACATACCACACACACCACTTTGCATATACACCACACATCACACATACAACACATACCACATATATACCACATACATACACACCACATGCAATACATACCATTATACACCGCATACATACCACACATGTACCATGTACCATACATGTACCACATTCCACACTCACGGCATACACACACCACACGCACCATATACCACAGTCGCACCACACACACCACATACATATGTACGCCACATCCCACACTCACACCACACACAAATGGACACACACCATATACCACACACACACCACATACATGCATACCACACATAACACATAACACACACACGCCACATACACATCACACACACTACATCCCACATACATATGACAAAGACACCACGTACCACACACCACATACACACACGACACACGTACCACACACCCCACACATACCCCATGACACACACACCACACACAACACATATGTACACATCACATACAAGTGACACACAGCACACACTACACATATCACACATGACACACACCACACAATACAGATACCACACATATGCACACACAGAACATACCACACACGTGTACAACCATACCACATATCTCCCCACCACATGACACACAGCACACACAACACATACACCAAACACATAAGCACACACACCACATATCCCCTATACATGACACTCACCACACGCACCACACACATGCACACACCACACACAACATACCCTTTCCACGGCACACATATGACACACATACCGCACACATAGCACACAAAACACACACACAACACATGCCACATACCTGTACACACTCCCCCATGACACATACCACATATACGCACGTGCACACACATGTGAGAACAAAAGGGACACAAGAGCCAGAGGCCCTGGAAATCAAAAAATTACTTCCTAGGACTCACTTGTTCCAGATATATATCCACGCTGCCTCCTGAGGTCGTGCTGACGGAGGCAACCACCAGGAATGGATGAACAGGGTGCCAATGGATGTGCGAAGGAGACCCGACAGAGTCCGGGGCTTCTATTCGGTGGTCAAAATAGACAGCCATGATGAAACTCAGACCTAATCAAGGTTGAAACCTGCAGGGAAGAAAAAGAGCCAAGTCCTGTTGCTTTTGAACAATGAGAAAAAATGACTACATAGAATTAGGAAAGAAAAGCATCACAAACCTATTATCATAACACAATGCAACTTACAAATACCCCTTAAGACCACGTGGGCAACTTTACATGGCAGAGATTTCTAACAGGGAAAAAATATATAATTAGAAGCAAGAAATTGGACCTAGAATGAGGTAGGGTGTGATGGAAAAGAAGAAAACACTGCCATTAAATCATAAGAAAAAGCCCAGCCACCTAGACCACATGTGTAAATCTTGATCATTTTTATTCATCATAATGAAGACAATTTGTATTTCTATAGCTGCCCTTCAAGCAAAAATTTCCAACCAAATAGAAGCAAAACGCTGTTTCACAAAAATACATAAGGAAAGCTAGTATTCGGGCGCCTGGGTGGCTCAGTTGGTTAAGCGACTACCTTCGGCTCAGGTCATGATCCCGGAGTCCTGGGATCGAGTCCCACATTGGGCTCCCGGCTCGGCGGGGAGCCTGCTTCTCCCTCTGACCTTCTCCCCTCTCATGCTGTTTCTCTCTCTCTCTCTCTCTCTCAAATAAATAAATAAAATCTTTAAAAAAAAAAAAAGAAAAGCTAGTATTCAATTGGTGATAAAGTGTGAAAACCAAGGCTGTCTTCTACATCTGGCTCTCAGGTAGTAGGAGGCAACAGGATTCCTTTGTTAGAGAATTAAGAAAACAAAACCCTGGTAACTGTGGGGTAGTTGAACTTGTTTAGTTTCCCAAATTTGACATCTTTCTCTCCTGGAAAAGATGTGCTTATTGCCCCCTTTGCGGGAGGGGTAGGATGGTGAATGACAGGATGGTCACCACTGCCCACTTTTCATACTCCAGAGTCAGCTTAGGGACACTAATTGGCAGAGGAGAGTATTTGTAGGTTAGTTTGCTTTCATTCAGGATTATTCAACATCATGCCCATTAGGATGGCTGTGATCAGAAAAAGAGAAAATAACTGTTGGCAAAGATGTGGAAAAACTGGAACACTTGTGCACTGCCAGTGGGAGTGTAAACTGGCACAGACGCCGTGCAAAACAGTATGGTGGTTCCTTAAAACTTAAACATAGAATTACCATATGATTTAGCAACTCCAGTTCTGGGTATATCCCCAAAAGATTGAAAGCAGGGACTTGAACAGATCTTTGTACACCCATGTTCATAGCAGCACCATTCACAGTAGCCAAAAGGTGGAAACAACCCAAATGTCTATTGACAGATGAATGAATCAACACAATATGGTGCATACATAGGAAGAAGTATTATCCAGCCTTGAAATTCTGACATGTTACAACACGGATGAACGTAGAAGACATTATGCTCAGTGAAATAAGCCAGTCACAAAGGAACAAATACAGTGTGTTTCCACCTATAGGAGGGCCCTAGAATCGTCAAATTCAGAGACAGAAAGTGAAAGGGTGGGTACCAGGGCCTGTGGTGCTGGGGGACAGGAAGTTCATGTTTAATGAAGACAGGGTTTCTGTTTGGGAAGATGGAAAAGTACTGTTGAGGGATTGTGCGGATGATTATACAACATGTCAATGTGCTTAATGTCACCGACTCGTTTACATGCAAATAATTAAAACGATAAAATTTAAATTATGTATATTTAACTACAACAAAAAGATTGTGTAAAAAAATACTCAACACTGCAACGTTCTATCACTACCACTGGAGTGGGACATGGACTGTGCCATTTGCTTTCAGCAATGCAATAGCTATTATCAGAAGAAGCCTCGAAGGCTCAGTGTGGATCTAGAGAAGGAAATCCCATTCAGTGAGAAGCTAAAGGCACAGAGGTACCTTTTTCTTATGAATACATACCCTGAATACTAAACAAAGGCGCACTTTTTGAGGTGGTGTTCTCACTGCCATGGGGGGGGGTACTGGAGTCAGGGGAAGCAGCAGGATCCAGAGGCCTCCTACACACACACATCACTGAGGGGACATCTACACTGGTCAGGGCTCTGATTTCGGAGTACAGCACTGACACAAACTTTCATAAAGTCACTAAAATTGAAAAAAAAAAACCCAACACAGAAAAACCTGGGTGTTTATATATATAGCAAAGGAAAGCTTTCAAGTTGAGTTTTCAGGTGTTGCAGCCAACCAAGGCTTGAAAGTTTTGGGCTATGGGAAATTTGTATTCATATTTTACAAGTTTACTTTGTGAAAATATTCCTTTGAAAAATAAGTAATGTTAATTTTGTTAGACTGATGGAAAAAGAATTACAATAGCGCTTAACAAAGTTATGCCTGGTTTTCTCTTTGTTTTTTAATCTCAAACATCATTTTGTAATAAGCATGTATACCAACAGATCTTTAAGTGACTTTTTCCTGCCTGGGGTTTTCTCAGAGGTTCTCTCCCCCATATTCCACCTGTGGATACTCAGGAAGTTGTCAGGAAGTCTCCCTTTGACCTCACTTCTAGGCTTCTCTCCAGCATCCCCGTAGATCCCTGAACTTCGCTGCTGCACTTAGACTTCATCGCAAATGTGTAGTTGGTTGACTGTCCTCCACCGGCAGCCCACTCTCTGCCCCACAGGGTGAGAGGTCCCGGCAGCATCCCCAGACCGGAGAACAGGCCCCCTATATGTGAATACGTTGAAGATATTTGTTAGCGAGGAGCCTGGGTGGCTCAGTCGTTAAGCGTCTGCCTTCGGCTCAGGTCACGCTGGGATCGAGCCCCGCATCGGGCTCCCTGCTCAGTGGGAAGCCTGCTTCTCCCTCTCCCTCTGCCTGCCGCTCTGCCTACTTGTGCTCTCTATGTCTCTGTCAATTAAATAAATAAAATCTTAAAAAAAGAAGAAGATATTTATTAGCAAGGAAAGATGCTCTTGATGTTTTGTTGTAAAAAGTTGCCAGGGCGGATGAGTCCATTTTTATACTGTGGATGGACTGTTCATCATTCCTTTTACCTGTAATTTAACGTTTTTCTACCACGAAAAAGTATCATCTGCATAATTATAAAACAAAAGCTACCAAAGCAAACACGAGGAGAGACAACTAGCAATACTATCCTTACCTAAAGACATCAATTAATGGCATTGGTTCAGAAACAAGTGCACTTTTTCTCTTTAAAACAAACTCTCGGTCTCTAGAACAAAACAAAAATATTTAGCAAATGTATAAACTTTGGGGAAAAGACAAAAATTCCGTTTGTTCTCAGCGATTTGCTCCAGTCCCCTCCGGCCGAGCCCCGTCTTCAGTGCTACCAGGGTCAGCTGAGGGGCTCGCGGCAGACATTCGGGATGCGGTATGAGGGGCTGAGGGGCGCAGGGCTGAGAGGAGGGGGGCTGCTGAGAGGAGCGGTGCGGGGGGGGCCGGCGGAGACTAAGGGTGCGCCTGAGAGGTGGGGCGCAGGGGATGCTGAGAGGAGGGGCGCCGGGGGTTCGGCTGAGAGGAGGGGCAGGGGGAGCGGCTGAGAGGAGGGCCGCGGGGGATGCTGAGAGGAGGGGCGCGAGCACTCTCGGCCCCCCCGCCGGGGCGCCCCCCTCGGCTCCCGCCCCCCGCGGTGCAGGGTCACAGCAGCGGGCCGGGGACGCGAGGGACCGCCGCTCCTTGAGCGGCTGCAGGGCCGACCGCTTTCTCCTCCCCTCCCCGCCAGCGCCGCCAGCCTCCCCTCCCCGGCCGCGCCGGGGCCCGACGGCGCCCGCGGTGGCGGTCCTCGCGCGCTGACCTCGGACGCCGCGCCCAGCTCCCGCCGGCCCGGACCCGACCCGCTTGGCCGAGGCCCGATTTCCGGACGAAGATGACCCGGGAGGCCGCGGGACGGAGGTCCGACCCGCTGCGCCGTCGCCCCGCTCCCCAGCCGGAGGCCGCTCGGGAGACTCTCCCTGGCCGCTCCCCGCCCTCGCCCTCCGACCCCACTCACCCCATCCGAGCCGTAGCGCTGCCGCGCGTTGCCCAGACAACGGCTGCGCGCGGTACGCGGAAAGAGCCGAAGGTGAGCGCGGCGGATGCCGAGGCCGCCCGAAGCGCCCCGAGCGGCCGGAAAGAGCCGAAGACGGTCGGGAGTGTTCGTAAGGCGCCGAGGGCAGGAGTCTCCTGACTGGTCCCCCGGGGCAGCAAGCTTCGGGGCCCTGCGGGGCATTTTCTCCCCGTCGCAGCCGCTGTCTAGAATCAAGAACAACAGCTCGGAAAGGGGAGCTAGGAGGTCAGGATTCGCCTGTTCTTCGCATAAAAGGGAAGCTGGTGACTTTCTTGCAGGTGTGATGAGGATGCAAAGCCTGTTGGGACCCGCTCCTGCAGTTACACCTTTCTAACCGTGTCGGTCAGCTGAGAATGTGGGCGAGAAACGGAACTGCCATCTTCGTTGAGATTCCCTCCTCTTTGGTTCATCTTCTTGCCCGGTCTTCTGGACCGCAGGCCGTTTGTTGGCCTCTGCTTTGTTTCATCTCAAGGAGGAGGGCGTGGTTCAAGAGTATTTCTGAGCAAAGCCACTGGATTCAACGGAACTTTTGAGGTGCAACGCTTTGCGGGGGGGCGTATGGATTCCGTTGGCAATAAGATGGTAGGCAAGGGTACGTCCCGCTTCATCCCATCGGAAATCAGCCTGACTCGTTGTGTCCGGACAGATTGCATTCCCAAAGGCATTAGCAACGGGTGCTTCAACTTCGAAATTAACTTGGAACAACAAAGCGACATCTTTTCACTAAAGAAAAAAAAAAAAAGAGTTGCTACGGGTAAAAGGTCCACATTGTTCAAAAGTGAAAAAATAAAAGAGGGAAGTACAGATACTACTGGATCCGACAGTTTAGGTGCTGGATCACATAGGTACAGGATAGATCCCCGTTTTTAAAAACCTCATTTTCATGGACACTAGAATTTTTTATGGAAAAAATTTGACAAGTAGCATCGTGTAAGTTCTAGGTGTATTGAGAAGTACGTATGCTCATGTTGTAACATGGCTGATGTGGTGATGTCAGTCCTATCAGACTGATGTATTTATACGTAATTACAGTACGGGATCATTGTCTGTGATCATCTCGCTGTGCATTGGGTCTCTATGGCTCCTGAGTGCTCCTTCCAGGCCTGGACCCTGGGACACCATCTCTCTTATCCTCCCCTTAGATCCCTATGGCTCATGAGTGCTCCTTCCAGGCCTGGACCCTGGGACACCATCTTTCTTATCCTTTTCTTCTATAATACACACTAGAATTGAGAACACACTCCTTTATCGCCATGACGGAGAAATATGACCCGAGTGCCCAGCGGCATCCGCTACGCTCAGGAATTTCAAAAGCAAACTCTCAATCTAATAAAGGGCACTTTTATCTGATTCAATTGAACTTTTACACTTTGTCGTTAAAAACTCGGTTCGCGCCTGATTCAAGACTGAGCTGAGGCAGCGTTTTCTTCTCACGCATCCGTCAACACGGCCCCGGCCAATCATAGCCTGGGCGCTTACTCCATTGGCTGTCGATCCACCAATCCGGAGAGACGTACTAGCCCGCACGACCGCGAGGCCGGCGTCACAACACCACCCTCGTCGCAGGCCCGCCCCGCGCCCCCGCCCAGCGTCTGTACGTGCAAGCGCGCGCGCCCGTTGTTGGCCAATGGCAGCGCCCCTAGGGGGGCGCCCGCGCTGGAAACCTCGGGCGAGCTCGTCCCCGCGCGCGTCGCCCCGCCCCGCCCCGCCCCGCCCGCGCGTCGTCTCCTCCGCCCGGCCGCCGTAGCCGGAACTGCTGCTGAGAGCGGTGAGCCGGGCCTCCGGGAGCTGAGAGGCGGCAGCGCCGGCGCCCGCATCCTCGTCCCCCGCTCGCCGGGCGCGGAGGGGACGTGCCGGGGCGAGCGCCGCTGGGCATCTGCTTCCGAGGCGGAAGGACCACACCAGCGTCGCGGCTTCTGTGCAGCGGGCGCTCGGGGGCCGGGGCTGCCCGGCCCGGCCGGTTCTGCGGGCGCCCGGGAGGCCCCCGGGGAGCCCGCGAAGCCAGGCCGCTGCGAGGCTTTGATGAAGAAGGTGACCGGGGGCTGTGGCTCGGGAGGGGTGGGCCGCCCCGACCGGCTGTCATGGCGAGGCCCGGCCTCCAGCCGGAGCGGGACTGCGGGAGAGGGGAAGCGGCCTGTGCCCTGGCGGCGGTGGTTACGCACGCGGTGCTTTGTCGGGGTGGCCCGGAGGAGTCGGGACCGAGCAGTGTCGCGGTGACACGCGGTGACAGTGTCGTGGTGCAGCCAGAATTCGACCCGAGACACGGAGGGTTTTGCTTTTTCCTTTCCGACACCTGACAAACAGTGTCAGGCGGGGATGTTGCTGGAGCTGATTCCACCTCTGTGCACGGTCAGGAAGTAGCGTTGGAGGTTTTCGGTAAAGGGATTCCATTCCCGTGGCTTCCTTTTCCTGTAGGGGAAAACTCTGATATGTGTCAATATCCTCTAGATTCTGAAAGGCCGTGACCTTCTGTGTTCAGTTTAGTGTCTTCCAGTCTTCAGCCGGGCAGACGGGGGGCAAGTGTATTCTGCTTTGGCTGGTGTGTGCTCTGCCTGCCTCCTGGCTTGACTGTAGGTAGTTTGGGGATAATAGGTCCCTGAGAGTAGGGTTCTCCACATTATAACCCGGAGAGAGGCCCTTTAAGGTATTTCCAGGTTTCTTAAGTAGGAATGGAAAGGTTGAGAAACGAACAGCAAGAAGTCTTACGCGATGAAGTCCTTTAAAAAGTTTGGCTATTCGTCCTGTAAAGTTTTATTTTTGGGCAGGTTCTTTTTTTTTTTGTTTGTTTTGTTTGGTTTTGTTTTGTTTTTGCTTTAGACCAATTCTGACAAATGAAAAATGTTACAGGTCATTTTGTGACAATACATCAGAGCAGTAGTAGGTATTAATTTGATTTTTACTTATTTGCAGATCTTTCAGTGAGAGGTCCTTGCCCCTATTTCTGTATTTCATTGTTAGCCTCGATGTCTTGCTCACTTTTCCCTTTTGAATGGAAATGTTTCCATTCTGAGCGGTTGTGTTGAGGACGTCAAGCACAGTTTGGGCACAGTTTCAACACCTGTTGAGGAATCTAATATTTATCTTTCTTGCTTTATCACAGATACACATTACTGACCCTTTTGGGGCTTATAGGTTGATACTACCTGATTCTCTGAGTTAATTTTTGAGTGGGTTTGCATTCTGGGATGCATTTTTATAGAGTCATCAAGTGTTGTTGAGCATTTCACACAGCAGTGGGTAACAAAGTGAATGCAAGAATTTCATTAACGGTTATCAAGAGTTTTTGCACAGCCCTCTTCTGCCCACTCTTGCATTTGGATCTGGACCTGTCTGTGGTGTCGCTTTCACGGGTGGCTCCCACCTGTTCCACGCCACAGGCTCCTTTGTTGCAAAAGCATTTTTAATTTGTAAATCTCCGCAGCAGCACACACCTCCCACCCTGGGAAGCAAGATTCCCAGAAACCCCGAGCTTATTACTCTTTATGTGTTTTTAAAATAAGCAGGCGGACCGGCAGCCGCGGGCCACCATGGAGTCCCCTGTGCACGCAGGCGAGCTCGCGCCTCTCCTCTGGCGGGGTGGATCCGGGCCCCTTGCCCTCGTTCCGGGGCCAACTTTGGGGACCGGCGTGCGGGGCAGGTGCGCGGGCCCGGAGCCCCGCGCGTTTTGGGGGCGGGGAGGGGTGGGGTCGGGGGCGCGGGCGCCGAGGCCCGGGCGGCGCGGGGAGAGGCCCGGCGCGCAGGCCATGAGCCGCGGCCCCGCCGGGTAGGTGGCTCCGGGCCCGGCCCCGAGCACCCCCCGGGACCACCCCCCGCCGTCCCCCGGGGATCCCCCTTCCTTCTCCCGGTTGTCCCCGGCCCCTCCACCCCCACCCTACCCCCTACCCTCC
>NW_027397075.1:14626586-14673725 GCF_003265705.2 Callorhinus ursinus | reverse complement strand
GGGAGGGGATCGCGAACAAACAACGGCGGCCATGTTGAGAGGGCATCGGTGCGCTAAACTTCTCGGGCAGGCTGCCGGGCGCGCGCCTCACCGGGGTCTCCCCCCCTGCCCGGCCAGGATGACAGTGAAGTTGGGAGACGGCGGCGGCAGCGGGGAGGACGGGCTCAAGCGGCTGGGCAAGCGGGCGGCCGACGACGACTCGCTGGAGGGCGAGGGGCCCGGCGGCGGGGACGCGGCCGACGAGAGCGGCGGCACAAAGAGGGACGCCAGGACCCCCCGGGACGGCGGCGACGGCCCCCCAGCGCCCGCGGGCGGCCCGCAGGCCCCGTCTCCACCGCCCGCCTGCCCGCAGGACCAGCACCACTTCCTCCGGTCCAGCGTGAGGCCGCAGAGCAAGAGGCTCAGGAAGGACTCGTCGTGCGCCGGGGGGAGCGGCGGCGCGGGCGGCTCGGGGCCGCGCGGAAAAGGTGAGGGGGACCCCGGCTTCTGCGGGGTGGGGGTGGGGGGCAGGGGGCCCTGCCCGCGCCCTGGCTTCCGCGACGGGGGGCACCGTGCAGGGGGACGCGCCCCCGCTCTGCCCCGAGGAGCCTGTTTCTCTCTGTGTCGGAACTACGCGAGGAGGCAGTGAGGACCGTCTCTCCGGGCAAGTACAATGGATTCCTGAAGGGTGGGTTTTGTTTTCTTTGAAAGGATCGTCCCTGATTTACATGGTAGGCTATCTCGCAGACAATGCTTTGGGGAAGGAAAGAGAGAGAGAATACCTGCCGTATCTCTTTCCCCTAGCACAACAAAGGAGTGGGCTTTCCAAACCCATTGCATAAGAAGCCAAACATGATTGATCACGGGGTCTGACTGGGGCCCATCGCTCTCTACCTCAGGTATTCCAGGCTTAGGAGTCCTAAAGACATCCAGATGCAGCCCTTTGAGTCCACGAAGGGTTCCCTGGGTGCCACAGAAACCGTGTCCCCTAAGGCAGGAGGCTGTGGGAACACTTGTGGCCTGGTACAGGCAGGGAGCAGTCTGGGTGTTTGCCCTGGTGCTCCTGGTGAGGGAGGGTGGTACAGCTTTCCTGGGGTCCCCACCCCAATCAGAGGAAAACCACCTGCCAATGTGGTTGCTGCTTTCCTCTGTTTGTGCACCCGCCTTCCTGACCGTATGAGTGAGCTCCTCTTCACTCCTCTCCGTCTGAGGCCAAATCTGCAGCACTTCACAGATAGCAGATGTAACAGAGTTCCAGTGAGCTTTACAGGAAAAAAACTTTTACTTAGTTCCTCGGGAAATGGTAATTTAAGTTTATTAGAAGCCCTGACAATTTGAAGAAGGAAGGATTTCAGAAACTAAGAGAACCATTTTGGAGACGCGTACCAAATACGTACATTTACAGTTGTTTCTGCCTTCTCACCTGGGGAGGGCTGGCATCTGAAATCTGCTGGCCTTACCAGATTTTTGGTAAAGTTACTTGATGTAAGCATACTTAAGGTTGTGAGTGTAAGGTAATTTTGCATGTTTCAGAAATTAAACCTTGTGTCCTATGTGTTTATGTTGGTGTGAAAGTTGCTGATCAGTTAGGAAAGCATTGATTTGTTTTATCAGCTTTGTTTTGTAAAAAATAGTTTTTCACTCCTAGTTACAGGTGTGTTTGAGTTATCACCAGTAAGCTCCTGGGATGCCTTCAACGGTTTGTTTGTGGTTCAGAAGTCCTAGCAGCGGCCACGGCCTTGCCAACTTGGCTCTCTGACCTGCATCTGCTCGTCTGACTTGTCGAATCCGCCGGAATGAGCAGCACACTCACCTGTGAGACAAGGTGGTGGAGTGAAAGCACTCTGCGCCTGTACGTGGCCGCCCTGTGGGAGGCGGAGTGGTGCTAACGCTTTGGGTTGCAGTTGCTCTTGGCAGTCAGGTGATGAGGGGAGGTCTGCTTTTGTTTGCATAGTGGAGCGTGGCTCATCCAGAGGTCTCCTGGATTAGCCTCACATCAGCCGTTGGCACTTCTGTTCTTGGTTCTTGTCCCAGTGCGTGCTTGGAGCAGCAGTCGACTTTCCGTTAGGAGAATGGATATGTGTTAGAATTGGTGCTTCTTGTGACTTTTATGTATTTTCCTGTTTTAGCAAGTGAATATTTCTTTAAGTAAACAATAAAGCTAAACCGTAATGGTGGCTTTTAGGAGTAAGAAGCGTGTCTGCTTTATTTCACAGAAAGTGTTGAGCCTGGCGTTTCCTGAGGGGGCCTGATCTTGTCTGCACCTTTCACTGTGCCCAGAACACCCACCTCCTCATGCCTCCATAACCTCTGCTCACTTACCACCTCCATGAATAGCCAGCAAAGGTCCGGTTCCAACAGCATGCTTGGTAACCTCTGCAAACATTTCTTAGAGGAGTGTTTGTCTTAACAGACTGGAAATCTCTCTCCCGGGTGCTGAGTGCGGATCAGCGAGGAAATGAATGGTCCTAGCATTTGTTAGTTTTTCGCTTGAAAACAAGGTAATTTCCATTATGCTCAAGGAGTGCTCCCCGCCCAGTCATTGGCAGTTGTTCCTTGGTTGATCACTGACTGCTTTTGCCAGTTTGAATCTGAACCGCCAGGCGTGAGAACCTTGCCATGAGTCTGGAGGAAAAGCCTTAGGGAGGAAAGGAAGTCTGCCTTGTGCCTCTGTGCACACCACTCTGCTTTCTTTCTGAGAAGACAGTCTTGTCAATTTCAACGAATAATGCTTTTGTAGCACAATTCCGAATTAGGTTCTGTTAGAATTCTAAGGGGCAGGGAGCTAAGAGCATCTATGTGCTACACGTTACGTCTCTCTTAGTCATTTTATTTTTTTTTTTAAAGATTTTATTTATTTGAGAGAGAGAGAATGAGAGATAGAGAGTACGAGAGGGAAGAGGGTCAGAGGGAGAAGCAGACTCCCTGCTGAGCAGGGAGCCCGATGCCAGACTCGATCCCGGGACTCCAGGATCATGACCTGAGCCGAAGGCAGTCGCTTAACCAACTGAGCCACCGAGGCGCCCTCTCTTACTCATTTTAAATGGGTGCAGGAACCGAGGTTTGTTGTCTTGATAATGTGCTCCACCTAAACAGGGTGAGCTTCAGGCCAGAAAGCAGTAGACCTGCTCGATGCCAGCGCACATGTTCCTGCTGCCCCACCTTGCCACCCAGAGTGATCCGAGGGTGCATTTGAGACCGAGATCCAGAATTCATGTATCTGTGAGAACCTGGTCCAGGAGACAGAGCCCCGAAGCCCTTCCCCTTCTGGCCAGTTTGTGATTTGGGTGATTCTTGGCTAAATGGTCTCTTTCTTGGAGCCTCAATTTCTTTGTCTCTAAATGGGGATAATGCCAGTGCCTGGCTCACCACAGTAAATAACACAGCCAAGCCCTGCCGTAAGTGGTTAAAAGGCTCCCAGGGCTTCTGTTATGGAAAACGTGGATAGCTTTGAGGTTAGGGAGCTACAGAATCTGGACAGGTAGACTGGGTTGGGTGTCACCTGTTGGGAGGTAGAGAGAGAGGTCCCGGGAACATTCCTAAGCTGTTGCCTGCCCTGTGGGGCAATTGTAAGCACAAGACAGACTCTCAGTTTCTCTGCTGCCCTTCAGTCCCCTACCCCACCCCCTTTCTGCCCAAGAACCTTCATTCTCCCCAACTTCAGGCCAGCTGGTCATGAATTGTGCCATCTCCACAGTTGGGCAGTGTTGCCTGGTTTCACTGTGCTCGTACTTAGGAAATCAGTAAATCACTGTTCAGAACTTACCTATATTTTACATAAACTGCGGGCTGCTTGTAGCTTCCGTGTGTTTTTGAAAGACATCAGATGAGGCCTGTCACCCCGATGTGGTCTTCCTTTGAGAGATGAGTACCATACGGCAGAGAGGGGTGAGCCAGCAGTCAGGAGACCTGGCTTCTCCCCCAGTGCCGCTTTGTGGCTGGCTCAGCTACGGGGCAAAGGGAAAGTCCCTTGATGTGCCCGAACTTTAGGTTCATTACTTCCAAAATGGGTTGGGCAAGATTGTGCCTAAAGCCATCCTGACCTTAACACTTAGGGGTGAAGGGGTCAGCTGTGCAGACGGGACTTGGATCCTGTGTGTTTCAAGAGAGAGTCTGGAAGCTAGGTTGCTTGAAAACAGGGTAGCTCTGTGTTTGTGGGCTCTGCCTAGCCCTTGCCTCTGGGGGAGCCCCTGGCAGGGAGTGGTCAGAGTGTGCCCCTTCCACCCGTGGGCGTGCCCACATGTCATGCAGGCACTGTCCGCTTGTCTTTGGCTCTGCGGTCACTTGTCACGGCTCGGGCATTTGGGCCAGGCCCCAGGAGGCCGGTTGAAGTATGGCCATGCATGCTGTGAACTCCCTGTCCTTCATACTCTCTGTGGAGGGAGAGGGACAATCAGATTGTCAAGACCACTGAGGCTATAGCGCTCTGATTCTTGTGCCCAGTGTGACTCAGTAAGTGATGTTTAATAAAGTCAGATGCAGTGATGACAGTGTGGAGCCCACTGTGGCCAACTGGGCAGGGGCACCGGGCTCTGCTGAAAGCCCTCAGACCTTGTCGGGAGAAGACGAGGAGGAAGGCAAGGCCTCTGCCCCCTCCCCCCACACACCCTGTGTGCTGCACTGTAAGGTCAGAGACACAGTAACCTGGACGTGTCCTATTGTGTGCCCCGGACCCCCTGTGCACGGTAGGTCAGGAGACCTGTGTCCCTGGCCACTTCAGAGATGGGCCCTGATGGAACTGTGCAGGCTAGAGAGGGAAACCCCTGCAACCCAGGGGCTCTTGTAAATTATTAAGTTCAGAGTTGTATGGATTACACTAGTTTTGCATCGAAGACATGGACAGAGTGTATAGACCCAATAGGTGAGGTAACGTTTCAATATTGGTTTGAAGGCTGAGCTACCTCTCAAATACCTTGTTGGCTTTAATGCCAAAGCTAGCGTTTCCGTGGTGTTTGCTTGTGGAATTGTCCTTTGCCAACCAAGGATACTGTAGGATTTTCATTTTATGTCGTGTGCTGTGTCTTGTTTTGTATCATATGAAGATGTAAAGGTGATAGAGGGACGATTTCAGATAGTGGAGTCACGGATGTAAGAATGAGCTTTGTCATAGGTAGGGGTGCAGGGAAGCATTTTAGGACATGGAGTAAGTGCAGTGTTAGTGCTGAAGATCGACGGGAGAAATGCCGGAGAAGGAAGAGGTTCTAGGGTGTTGTGTTTGCGAGGGATGTCGAGAATTCCAGAAAGTCTTCACCTTATTTGACAGAGAAGGCATATGTTTTCATGGAAACAATGGGGTTTTAGTTACATTTTTCTCAAACGTTTTGGGGAGAAGCGGTGTGCCTGTGAGGGAGCCCAGCCCCGGGAGCGTAGAGGACGCCGAGGCTTGGTGCCATGTGGAGGCTGCAGACGCTGCGGGCTGTGCATGGGGTCATCCCGGACCGCGCGGTTCCAGGTCACCTTCGGCTCACGAAACAGGATGTCTCAGAGGTGGGGACCCTGCACCGGGGCTCCGGTGGTACGGCTGCAGCGTCCGCACTGGTTCTGCAGAGACCGGTTGAAGGATGAGCCCATGGGAGGCCACCTTGCGGAGCACCGGCCGCGTGGAGTGGAGCAGCTCTCGGAGTCCCGTTGGGCAGCGGTGCGTGATGTGCATGATGACAGACACAGGCCCAGGGGAGGCGTCTGGATCTGCCTGCTGAGGCGACACCCTGACTGGGAATGGCCTTGGTGGAGAGGGTGCCCCCTCAGTCACGTCCAGGCTCTGAAAACAAGCTTGACGGTTGTGGCACCTGACACGGGTGAGGTGTGCTACGAGGGGCGCAGGAGCGGCCCCCAGGAGACCTTGGCATTTTGCCTCCATCTCGACTGTGGCATATCATGACCTGAGGTGGACAGGTGCACGGACCAGGTGTGCCGTCCTCAGCCTCTTGCGAGGTCCCTGTTCTCTCATACCACAGACCCAGGCCACGAGGAAGCATTCCCGCGCCAGGGTCGGAGGCAGGTGTGCCTGCAGATGGACTGCCTTTAGCTCATGTCGAACCATCTTCCCAGCTGAGAAGGTGCAGAGTGGATGCAGTAAGGGGAGACTCACGTGTTCTCCCCTCGAGGGACATCACTGAGCATCTCGCAGTGCTGGTCTGCTGTGTTCTCTGTTAATGTTCCTGACCCTGGGAAGGAACTTTCCCAGACTCTGAAAGAAAGCTCCCGGATAGTGAGTTGTTGCCTGATAGGACAGATTGTTATTACATCTTCTGTCTCTGACCTAAATTGAGTCACGCAGTTTTGTCTTAACTCTTGCCACTATTAGCTGTGTGGCTTTGGACAAGTCACTGAACCTGTTGAGGACGGAGGGAGGGGTGTCGAGGTCCCCCTCCAAACCCCTGGATCCTTTAGCTCTGTGTGGAGTAAAGACAACAGAAGCATCCGTGACACGGGTGGCAGCCGCCATGGTATCGTGTGGCTCAAGAGGAAGATGCCCAGGCTTGGTTCTAGCTGCCTGGTGACCTTGGGCCATCTCTGAAATGTGGACAGTAGCTACGCACTGAGAAGACAGAAAAAAGCAAAGCATTTGCACGTGCTTCCGAGGTGCCGTGGAGCCACACGCTCCTGGGTCCAAGCAGCCGTGTGGCATGCCAGGCAAGCTGCTCCCCGCCAGGCCTAAGCACCCCCACTTGGAAAATAGGGATCGTTTCCTCCTCTTCAGGTGATGTGAAGGGCATGGGTGATAGGGTTCCAGGCTCATTCAGAGATGTGTGATGGCGGGGACCTAGAGGAGACAGGCAGCCTGGCTTGTCCGGAGGTGGAGTGGGCAGCCGTGCAGCCTCAGAAGGCAGACCGCAGCCACACATCTGCATCCCTCAAATGCCGGCTCTGGAGAACAGGCTGTGGCCGGGGTTGGTGGTTTGGAGACCAGGGAGGAGGCTGTTAAAGTTGTCTTACTCAGGAGTGATAAGGAGCTGGCCTGGGAACATGGCCACAGAAATGGGGACAGGAGAAGCTGGGTGGCCCCTGGGCAGCTGGAGGACTATGACACAGAAGTAGGTTGACGGGGAAGAGTGGGCTCTGTTGGACGCATTGGGTCTCGGGCGGGTGAGGGGCCCCTGCCCTGCTCTCTGTGGGTTTCTGAGCTCTTGTGGAGCATCTGCTGTGTTTGAGGCCTGGTGTCAGGCTTAGGCACTGAAAAGTCAAACACTGTTCCTGCTTTCAGAGACCTTGCTGTTGGGATCCTATTCTTGTACATTGCTTCCCTGCAGGTTCCTGGGACACCGACTTCTCATCACGCAGACCCTCGTTCACCCTCTTTGTGGCCTCAGAAACTAGATGCAGACCGAGCATTGACTTTGGTCCTCTACTTTTTTCTGCTGGGCTTCTTGCACCTGCTGCCCCCCACCCCTCTACCCCCGGAGAAAGCCCCTATACCCACCCAGTCTTGTTCACAGTGGTCTTCTCTTTCTGCCTCCAGTCTTTCTGCCTCCAGCCTTCCCACTTCTGTCCTCGCTTGCTTCTCTCTTCCCCCTTCACTCGTCACTGTTTTTATTGCAATGCTTCTGCACAGGTGGGAGGCCCCACCCAGGAGCCCACTGTTGCGTTCCCCCACAGTCTCTCTGGGCCTATTTCTTGTTTCTGCTTGAGCTGGAGTGCTTGAATGAGCCTGAAGTGAAGTGCTGAGCCATTCTTGTCTGAAATTTGGGGGATGGACCAGATGGCCTGTAATCTTTCTACTCTGAAGTTTTGTGATTCTAGTTTGCTTTTTAAAAGCATTCAAAGTCTAGAATGATGGTCACCAAACGTTAGAAATGGTTACTTGGGGTGATTGGTTTTCGCTTTTGAGCGTTTTGACCTTTCATACGTTTTCTTTATCCTGTTATCTCTGAGGATCCTTCCAGCTCAGAAATGCTTCCATTGTGTTTTCCTTCGCTGTTCATTCTCCTTGTCCTGGGTCTCGCTGGTGCTGTGATCCAGTGAAATCTCACAAGAGCTAGCCAGACATCTGCATTATAGACTTCTCAGAAACATACGTCTCTTCCTTTCAAGTAGGTCTGATACCACTGTGGGCTGGCAGAGAGGTAAACCTGAGCTGTGATTGTCAGGCTAGTTAGCAAGTTGCTGTTGTTTTAGAAAAAAGAGAGTTACTGAAGGTTTCATCAGACGTTGAAAATGACCCTGACGTGCTCTGTTGTGGGTGTCGCAGAGGTGGACGGCAACCCTTCCTCAGATAACTCCACCCGAGAGGTTATAGGCTCCAAATCAGCAGGCACTTCCTGTGCATAAGAGCCATGTCCTGAATGGCTGCCGTGACCTGGCCTTGGGTTTGAAGCAGAAGCATCTGTGAGGTGATGGGAAATGACCTGAAGCCGGTCATCCCTGCAAATGTGCTTGAAAGTCACCACTTGTTGAAGACATCTCGGGAAGTGCTGGGTTCACTAATTAGGTCATGTCTTGGGTTTGGTTTGGTTTGGTGAGGAATGGACCAAGTCAGATGTGTATTGAGTACACCCTTAGCCCACCGGGCAGCGGCTTGCCACCTGGAGGGCGACTGTTGTGCCCGCGGGCCGGGGAAGGAGCAGCTGGAGTAAGGGCTGGTGGGGCTCTGACACCCGGAGCCAGACAGTGTCTTACTCTAACGGGGCACATCGGACCGTGATTGTCAAGCTCTCGGACAGAGCTCTGGTACTTTCTGCGATGGTAGAAGTACTCTGTGCTCACCAGCACAGGAGCCACGAGCCACACGTGGGCATCGGCCACTAGAAATGTGGCTGGTGTGAACGAGGAACTGGGTTTTTTGTTTTATTGAATTTTAATTCATCAGCATTTATGCCTTGGGTGGCGGCAGCTGAATTGGACAGTGCAGTGGTGATAAACAAGGATTTTGGGGACCCAGTCACGTTGCCTTCTGAAGTCACCAAACTGGTGCACTTTTACACACGAGAGAATATCTCTCATTTTATGTAGCAGCATGATTTTTCTGCATGTGTGACCACACATTCTGCTCTCCGATAGCTGACTGATCTAACAGCTCCGTGGCACGCTCTGGGGGAAGTCCAACACATGTGTCAGAACATGGTGACCATGCCTCCCCCTGTCCCTCGGGCCATCCCTGCCCCATGGCTTGTGTTTTTCTAGGGATGGTCTCTGCAAGCGTATATGGATTAGTGGACTTAAAATGTTTCACTTCCTCTGATTTTCTCTGAAATCCCTGTCTTTCGTCCCTGCTCTGGAGGCAGACCCCTGTCAAGGGGATGAGGGAAGTGTAGCCACGTAGGGAGGCCCCTGATTGCCCAGGAAGAGGACCTCCCTCGAAAAGCTCATGATTATCTCACTAGGAAAGCATTTTAAAGATAATTTGCATTTGTTTCACTTTTGCTTTTTTTTTATTAAAGATTTTATTTATCTGAGAGAGAGAGCGCACGCACAAGCAGGGGGGGAGGGGCAGAGGGAGAGGGAGAAGCAGGCTTCCTGCTGAGCAGGGAGCCCGATGCAGGACTCGATTCCAGGACCCTGGGATCATGACCTAAGCCGAAGGCAGACGCTCAACCGACCTAGCCACCCAGGTGCCCTCACTTTTGCTTTTCAAAACATTTTTAATTTTATGATCTTATTTTTACCATCCTGCCCCCCCTCCCAAACTGTTCCAATTTTGATGATTGCTCACCATGGATGGTCCTGAAGTTCCATAGGATGGAATTCCAGTCATTGCAGGTGTGTGCTGGGCCTTCCCTGCACTCTGAGGAAGGGACCAGATGGGTGGGAAGATTGGGTCCCAAAAGGTTTTTATCTGTGACTTTGCCTCTGTTCTCCCAGGAGTATGGAGCTGTCAGTGTATGGTGGCCCCGCACAGTCCATCCTGCTCTCCCCTCAGCGTGGCCTCCAAGGGCTCATTGTGAGATTAGGAACTGGTATTTTTAGAGCAGCTGTGAGGTTGTCATTAGATTTTGTTGGTGGAAATTGATCAAGAAAAAGGAGTTCCAAAACCTTTTAAAGATTTCTTTTAAGGGCATCAAATGATTCGTATTTTGAAGTATTGGTTATATGTAAGAGAAGGCATTGAAACTCAGATGTGTTTTTGAGTTTGAATTTCAGTTTGTTGATTTGAAAAGACAATTATTTCACCCCAAACACGTTGGAGAAAGACACTTTGATATATGATGTGGGTTTTCAGGACATGGGGGCAAAGGGCTGTCAGCCTCTGGTGGGGACGTGGTGGTCATTCTCCTTCAGTGGGTCTGCAGAGAGCTCTTTCTTCTTTTTCTCCCTGTAAAAAGGTTGGAAAGAGTCATGAGGTCAGGTCGGGATGAGGTCATTGCCTAATAGCGCTAGCGGGCCGTGGCTGGTCCCAGGTGCTGTCCCACGGTGGCGCCACCCAGTGGACGTGTGTGCATTGGGGCCTTCCTGAGCTCTGCTGCCTTCTGGAACAGCTCACCATATGGTTCTTTCTCTCCAAGGAGCCGACGGTGGCGGATCGTCGTCCGGAAATGGGTCTGGGGCTGTTCCTGCTGCACCTGCGGGGGGCTCTCGCTCCTCTTCCCGGAACTTGGGGTCTTCCAGTGGTGAGAAGGAAGAAGGCAAGAAGGCCCGGCGGCAGTGGGAGTCGTGGAGCACAGAGGATAAGAACACTTTCTTCGAGGGGCTCTATGAGGTGAGCTCTGGGGCCAGGACAGGCGGCCGAAAGTCCCAGTCTCTTTCCACCTTGTCCGTGTTTCTGTTTCTATTGGCCTCTGCCAGTGCTGACCACGTGGCTGCGAGATCTACTAGGTCAGCTGTTCAGTGGGGAGCCCCTTGTGGGCAGCAGGTGTGGGTCCCCAAGGCCCCGGACTCGCCCTCTGACCTTGGCCCTTTATCCCCTCATTGTGACTTTTAAAAGCTGATGCTAGTGAAGTGGCTGTTAGGAGATGTCCTTGTTTGATTCATTTCTTTCCACTCCAAGAGTCTACCCGTTGTCTCAGATACATTTTTTTTTCTTTTTTTAAGATTTTATTTATTTTTGAGAAAGCATCCGCGCAA
Source organism: Callorhinus ursinus (assembly GCF_003265705.2). Taxonomy (NCBI): domain Eukaryota; kingdom Metazoa; phylum Chordata; class Mammalia; order Carnivora; family Otariidae; genus Callorhinus; species Callorhinus ursinus. The sequence continues at coordinate 14,662,745 of NW_027397075.1, read as the reverse complement.
GTGAGAGCAGGGGGAGGGGCAGAGAGAGGCAGAGAGAATCTTAAGCAGACTCGTTGCTGAGCGCGGAGCCCTACGTGGGACTCAATCTCATGACCCTGAGATCATGACCTGGGCTGAGACCATGGGTTGGACACTTAACCGATTGAGCCCTGTAGGCGCCCTGAGATACATTCTTGACTGAAGGGTGGAGCCTGTCTCTGGGCCTTCCCCTTGCAGTTGAGAGGGCTCCTCGGAGGAGTGGCCCCTGATGGGGAGGGACAAGGGGACACTTGCCACATCAGTCAGAGCCGGCAGCTTAACCCCAAGAGATGTCACAGTGGACCTGGGACAGAGTCAGAAGTCCTAAAAGTAGAGAGAAGCTGCTCCCGGATCCCACTGCCCAAAGAAGGACCTGTGCTCCCTACCAGCTATTTTCACTTCCCCGGTTTGCATTTTCATGTGTTTGTAACTATGGAGAACATATTCCTTTTGTTAACGTCAAATGCACTTTCATGGTAGGTTACAGTTCTTATGCTCAGTATTTTTTTTTTCGTGCCTATAAATATTCTACTTCAGGTTAAAACAACCTGTGGCTTGCATGCTTGCTGCCCATATTTATAAATAAAGCTTTTTTGGGACGCAGCCACGCCCATTCACTTGTATATAGTTTCTGGCCACTTTTGAGGACAGTAGCAGCTCCAGCAAATACTGAATGGCCCGAGACATCTGAATGTTTGCCCTCTAGCCAGTCCTCACTCTCTTTCACCATCCTTGTATCCTTGGTTGTTGTGGTTCCTTCCAGGTTTTGTTGTAAGCGATGGTACACTGAACATCTTTGTGCCTATTTCATATTTTAGACTGCCTCATTGGGCTGTAGTGTCAGGAGTAGGTTACTCAGTCAGCGAGCATATTCCTTTAATAGCACAGTGATAGCAGTGATGGAAAAGTCTTGCCAAGCTTGGCAAACAGGGCTCATAGCACAAAGGGGCTTTGGAATTGATGCTCTGAAGGGTGATTAGAGATTAGAAAGGGTGAGGAGCTAGAACTCAATGCTGGTGTCCGAATAGTCCTGTGGCTACCCTTCTCACTTCAGGGGGCCACCGCTTCGGTTCTGCCATCCCAGTTGGAGGAGGCCCGTCTGTCCGTGCCGATGGACTCCGTCATCCAGGGAGACCATGAGGTGTATATTTGAGGTTTGTTCCTGTAGGTGCAGAGTCCTTTAAGTGAGTTCAGATGTGTTCTCTTTCTTCCCTGTGACAGTTTGAGAGGATAGCCTAGGGGCTGATTTTGTATAGTTACATCCCCAGACTGTGCCTCTTTGAAGTTGCTGGTTAGAGAAGACTGGAGGCCCCAGGACCGTTGTCACATTGTGCCACTGATTGATGCTCCCCTTCAAGCTTTGCTGTGGTCCTTCCTGGGGAGATCGCGGCTCTGCGGGGGTCTGGCCACCCGGGTGCAGAATGCAGGCCGGAGCTGTGCTTCTCGATTAAAAGTGAGGGAAGGATACCCCGTCAGTGACCCACCCTGCCTTTCTTCAGGTAAATTAGTTCATTCCCTTCTCGCTAGGCCAACCTTCTTGTTCTACATTGGAGGTCTTGGTGTTGGAGGTGTTGGAGGTCTCCTGAAATCCTTGATGAACAATCTCTGACTGTTGTGGTCACTTCCTGCTTTCCACAGTTGGTGCTGTGTAGCCCACATGTGCTGTGTGTGCACTGTGTGCGTGTGTGCGCACGTTGGGGCGGGGGCACGAGCGCATGCTTTACAGCTGACACTTGGTGTGTTTGCCTGAGGCTCAGCGGGACCCTGGCAGGTCTTGATGGAGGGCTGATGAGCTGGGGGGCTGTGATTGAACAGTGTATGTGGGGTGGGGTGTGGGAGCCCAGCACGGGTCTCTGCTCTGCAGTGTATGTGCCGTCCTCCCTGCCTTCCGCTGCACATGTCTGATGACCCAGCTCAGCACAGAGAGGCTGTCATGACCTAGAGGGATGGGGCGTGGGACTGGCTGAAGCCCGACTGGGGATGCAGGAACTCCAACGATGTCATGGAGGCTTTGTCATCCCGCGTGCGGGTTGGTGACATGCTGTGCTTACTGCCTCCTGCTTCAGACAGCTCTCAGAGACGAGAGTGCCACCCCCACCACCCACTCCAGCTGGGACAGGTCTGGGAAGACTCAGATGGGCCAGGCCTATCCCAGACCCTTCCTGTGGCCGGCGGTGTGGGTCGTGGCCCCCACGACAGGGCGAATGCCTGTAGTGATGTCATCCTTGACATCCTCTTACTCTGTTTTGAGTAAGCCGGTCACCGACATTTCGTTTTACTTCTTCTGTCTGTGGTTCCTGCCCTACAGCCGCCTGGCCAGCATCCTGTGCTTCTCACCACGTAGATAATTGCTAAAGGTTCATCTGCATCCAGAGCACCACAGGAGTGCTAGGATGCAAAGAAGTCCCCCTTAAGGGTTGACAGTCTGATTAGAGAAATGCCGCAGGAACATAAAAGGTGGTGCTGTCAGGAAGCCTGTGCTAACAAATGCCACAAGAATTCAGAAGGCAGCATAGTCTGAGAATCACCAGACCCAGAGTCTGGTCCCAGGCTGGCGAGCGCGCACCTGTCTGGGTTTGCTGCCCTGCTGTGCAGGGGAGCTGAGGGACGGAGAGGCCGTCTGCTCCGTCATGGTTCTGATCAGGGGCTGAGGGGGGACCTGTGGGGGAGGGCACACCCAAAGGAGGGCATTCAAAACACCTTTTTATGTTCTTTATTTTTATAACAGTGAAGCTTTAATTCTTAGATTTCTTATACTTTAACTTTTCACTTTAAAACCATTTCAGACTTGGAAAAAGTTGCAGAAAAAGTACAAAGAATTCCATGTTCACATAACCTCAGTGTTACCAGCACAATGAGGAGATTCGACGTGGATACTGTAGCATTTACTGACCTGTGGGCCTTACTCAGGTTTAGCTGGTGTTCCCACTGATGTCCTTTCTAGATCAGGGTCCCACATTGCATTCGGTGGTCCTGATTCCTGAGCCCTCCACACGCAGACAGGCCCTCAGTCTGCCTCCTTTCTTCCGTCTATTAAGACCTTAACACCTTTTTTTTTTTTAATTTAAATTCAGTTTAGTTAACCTATACTGTATTACTAGTTTCAGGAATAGAAGTTAGTGATGTATCATTTGCATAGGACACCCAGTGCTCATTCCATCGTGTACCCTCCTTGGTGCCCATCACCCAGTTACCCCATCCCCCCCACCTCCCTTCCAGCAACCCCGTTTCCTAGAGTTAAGAGTCTCTTACACTTTACCTCCGTCTCTGATTTCATCTTATTTTTCCTTTCCTCCCCCTACATTCATCTGTTTTCTTAAATTTCACATGTGAGTGAAATCATATGATAATTGTCTTTTTCTGACTGACTTATTTCGCTTAGCATAATACTCTCTAGTTCTATCCGCGACATTGCATATGGCAAGATTTTGTTCTTTTTGATGGCTGCATAATATCCCATTGTATATATAGATCACATCTTCTTTATCCATTCATTTGTTGATGGACGTCTGGGCTCTTAGTGCGGCTGTTGTGGACATTGCTGCTATGAACATTGGGGTGCATGTGCCCCTTTGGATCACTACATTTGTATCTTTGGGGTAAATACCCAGTAGTGCAATTGCTGGGTCATAGGGTAGCTCTGTTTTTTTGTGTTTTTTTTTTTAAAGATTTCATTTATTTATTTGACACAGAGAGACAGCGAGAGAGGGAACACAAGCAGGGGGAGAGGCTTCCCGCCAAGCAGGGAGCCCAATCTGGGACTTGATCCCAGGACCCTGGGACCATGACCCGAGCTTAAGGCAGACGCTTAACGACTGAGCCACCCAGGCACCCGGGTAGCTCTATTTTTAATACTGTTTTCCAGAGTGGCTGCACCAGCTTGCGTTCCCACCAACAGCGTAACAGGGTTCCCCTTTGTCCGCATCCTCGACAACAATTGTTGTTTTCTAAGTTGTTAATTTTAACCATTCTGACAGGTGTGAGGTGGTATCTCATTGTGGTTTTGATTTGTATTTCCCTGATGCCGAGTGATTTTGAGCATTTTTTCATGTAAGACCTTGACATTTTTGAAGACTCCTCGTCTGTTAGGTTGTGGAATGCTCTCAGTTTGGGCATCTCTGAGGTTACCTCATAATTAAATGTACATTTTGCATTTTTGTCAAGAATCCCACAGGAGTGCCAGGCTGGTCCTGGGCGCATCTGTCCAGAGCGCATGATGTGCTCCATCCTGTTTGGTGGTGTGAACCTTGATTATTGCGTTCAGGTGGCACCTGCTGGGTCCTATACTGACTAGTCTTTTTTTTTTTTTTTTTTTTACTTTGAGACTATGTAAATGCCCTTTTTTTCATTCCTTTCTCCACTAACTTTAGCAACCATGCCACTTTTTACTTGAAATAACTATGATTACACTGTTTGTCTAATGGTGATTTTTTGACCGTCTTTCTTTCTACACTTACTAGAGATCTCCTGCAAGAAAAAGCTCTCCCTTCTCCCTCATTTAGGTACGAATGTAATGATTTATTTTTATCTGTGTGGACTCAAGGACATGTAGCCTATTCTATGTCACAATCTGTTCCTATCCCTGTTGGTTTTGTTGCCCAAATTGTTGCAGGTTTGGGAGCCTCTTCAGGTTGGCTCCTGTCATGTTCAAGCACTTGCATACTTTCTAGCACAGCAAGATACTCCAGACTCACTGGTACTTTTCCTGCTCCCATCTCTTCAAGGCACCCTGGTTCCTTCTGCGAAGTGGGATTTAGAAGCCAAGAAAGGGGTGCTGGGGGTGCTTGCGCTGCTGGGCTGCTGTCATCTCTGGGTCCTCCCCAGGACTCCTGTCTTGGCTTCAATGAAGTATCAGCAGCTCCCACACAGCGCTGGTGGTGACTGTTCTCTGGAACACCACTTTCATTCTGAAAATGCCAGAAAATCTCAGCTCCTACGAGGAGATGTTGAAGGAAGGGACAGCCCATAGATGTGTCGTTCTCTTACTAAGTGTTCATATTTGCTGACCCTGTGAATATAGGATAGGTTTCGTTTGATCGAAGCAGTGAGGATGTTTCTGAATAGTTGACGTATTGTTTTAAGTCCAGGTATAGAGCACCCTCAGCTCCTCCGTCCTTGTAGTCTGTGTTGTGTATCCCCATGATTGTCTTCACCGAGCGGTCGTCTTTCCTGGTCTCTCGGCCCTTCCGTCTGAGCGATGAGCGTTGTGTTCTCCTTCTCCAGGGCTCTTGCCTCTTTGGTCTCCTATCCCTGAGTTTCCACTGCTGCTTTGTCCGTTATTTGAGTTAAAACCTGAGGTTCTAAGGAGGTGAGGTTGAATTTCATGTACAAAGAATAGCCGTGAAGGACGTTTGCTTGACCACAGTGGTCTCCTTTTCCTTTTCTCTTTTCTTGGGAAGTGTCTGTGTTGTACAGAAGACTGCCTTGTTGTAACCTCTGTGCTTTTAATGTGGACTTCATTTTCCAGCATGGGAAAGACTTTGAAGCCATTCAGAACAACATTGCCCTCAAGTACAAGAAGAAAGGCAAACCAGCAAGCATGGTGAAGAACAAAGAGCAGGTCCGGCATTTCTACTACCGCACGTGGCACAAGATCACCAAGTACATTGACTTTGATAACGGTGAGTGTGCTTGGGCACAGTTGGCTGCTGGTCAGGAGCTGGTTCCCACAAACCCATAAGACACATCCTCTGGCATTGTTCTCACCTGGCCACATGGCCAGGGATACCGTGCCTCGTGGCGCTTTGGCTGGTGGTATGCCCAGGCATCGTTGGTTAAGCTGAATGGTGAGGAAGCTGCGTGTATTTTTAAGGTCCCTGGGTGCCTGGGCATCTTGGTCCCTGGCTCGCTCTGGGCCCATGTCCCGTGCTGGGAGGGTAGGGCCCCCCGGTTGACCAGGAGAGGGCGGGCCACGGGTGCGGGCCGGCCAGAATCGGACCCCCTCGGTGCCCGCCCTTCTTTCCCAAGTGGGCGCTCCTTGGGGTGAGGGTGGGGTAGGGCCGGTGTGTGGTGGGCCAGGGGGAGGGCCAGCGGGAGGGCTAGCTTTCTCAGGGCTCTTGTCTGCGTTTGAAGCCAGGCTCAAGTAGTCCCGTGTTCGGTTCACATGTCTGGGTCAGCGCTCAGAGCAGCGTTTCCGACCAGCCTCTTTGTTCCTAGGGGAGGCTCCACGTGTCACACCTGCCTCTCTGTCATCACTTCACCTTTCTTGATGTCGCTCTTCGTTTCTATAGTTTCACTCGTAGCTCGGTCATTCTGGACATTTGCTTCTACCAACTTCACTCATTTCTGACTCTCCTGTTAAAATAGTCTAAGTTCTGATGTAGAACAGTTGTGGTGGCTATGGTCTGTCGCTCGCACTTTGAATCTTTGCCGCCATGAGCCCTCGGTGTCAGCCCTGATGGATGACCGCCCGTATTTCCTGTGGGCATACTTGGCCCATTTGGGGAGTCTCGGCCATGTGTGTGCCAGCGACCCCCCCAGGCTGACCCATCCAACTCTCCTCCCTGGCTCTCCCACGGGTCAGCATTCCGGGACATGGGGTTCTTCCTTTGGCCTGAGAAAGGCCCAGAGAGCACGATTCAAGCAGTCTCCTTCTGTAAAGGGTCAGATGGTAAATATTTTGGGCTTTGGGGTTTGCAGTCTATCAAAGATGTTTGTAGACCAAAGCAGATGAGTGTTGCTGTGTTCCAGAAACAGTTCCTTCACAAAAAGAGGCTATGGGCTGTGTTTGGCCTGTGAGCTATAGTTTGCTAACCCCTGCCCTACAGAAATCCTTCCTTGCTGCCACTGGCCAGTGTGGGAGCCCTTGGGGACAGAGCTCCCGAGCTCCAGACGGTCACAGTTGTTACATGACCCTGTCACCTGAATGTACTTACCTCCAAATCTCCGTGGACATCTGTCACCAGTCTTGTTGGTTGTACCTCAGAGCTTTTCGGGTCTGTCCTCACTGCCTGGTCCCTGTTGGTCCTGTTCCAGATCATTGCTGTTCTCCCATGGCCCAGTCCCACCGTTCGAACCTGCCCCTCACATCACGAGATCCCCACCAGGTGTGCCTCTGCCGGGCTGCCCCCTGCCTCAGCCCCTCCCGCAACCCCGCCAGGTACTCTCATGCTGACCTGCAGGCCGGCGGGAGTGGGGTCTCCACCATCCTGGTACCTGCACTCCTGCTCACCTTCCCAGACCGAGTGCCTGTGCTGTTCTCCTGGAAATTCCTGCCTGAATCCTTCCCTGCCCCTCCTGCTCTCTGAGTGTGGGCTGCCTCTGTGCCTGTGGCTGAGCACATCCCCCGCAGGGCAGACGAGGAAACCCAGGCGCAGCCGTGCAGGCCCTCACCGGAGCTCACCGAGATGGTCAGTGGGGGAGCCGAGACCCCCCTTCTTCCCAGATGCCCTCCGCCATGTGCTCAGCGCAGGTCCTCACCCCTCCCGCGCTCGCCAGCTTGCAGGCCACTTTTCACGCCCCTGTGGGGTTTCTCTCTGCTTCCTGTTGAGTGTCCTTTTGTTGAGTGATGTCACTACAGGTGAATAAGTTTTTACTTTTCCTTTTGGACTGGCAGGTCACTTCTGGTGGTTTTAAATAATGCGCTTGTGGACATCCCTGTTCACAGAGCACTTTCCTTCAGAAGCACTTTCTTCAAGTAAATTACAGGATTGAGATCAGTTTCGTTATGTCTCATTGTGAGCATCTCGTCGTGAGTGCTAATTGTCCTCTCTGAGGATGAGCATCAGGCCTGCTGGCCTGTCGAGCACACCCCACCTGTGGCCAGTCTGTCTTCACGGCAGGACCCCGTGTGCAGTGCCTTCATTCTGCCGAGTTTATGGCCCCACCGAGCTGCTCTCTGGCCAGCACGATGCTCTTGTTTCCACGAGTCCTTTCCAGGTCCCTTTCCGGCTTGAGCACTTTCCACTGGCTACCTCGAGTGGTGTCCTTCCGGTCCTTGCAGGGGACACGTGTCTCAGTGTTTACAACACATAATCGAAGCCACCTGGGAGGAGGGAGGGCTCAGCACCCCAGGCCAGTCCCTCCAGCTTCAGGGGCCTCCAGCCCAGCCTGGCGCCTCCATGGGGAAAGTAGATCAGGAAAAAACAGTGGGTCCGGCACCTTGGGACAGCATATCCCTTGATGTGGATTGCCATTCTTTCTGGAGACCTGTGGAAATGGGCTGTTGATTGCCATGCTTTGGGGACCATCCCTAGGTCATACTTGGCAGATTTTTTGCTGATACTCTGTTGTTTATTGGCTTTTGGGGTTCATATGAACATTAACAGGAGATTCTCTGCAGGCCTGGGTGTGTGGCAGCCAGTCAGCCACATTTTGTTCTTTACCTGAGTGTCACCACGCCATCCGTGTACCTGCTGGCTGTGCGTGTCCTTAGTTGACTATGCTTCTCAGATCACGAGTTTATTTGAAAACATCAACACTGGTCCAGATCCTGGCGAATCTAAGACTTAATAACATCTGTGGTCTTCACAAACCCCTTCCCTGCCTTCCGCAGTGGCCCATGTCCCCACTGTCCTTCACCTGACCTGTGCGCTTCTTGGTGCCTCTGGGTTTAGCGTCTGCCTTCGGTTCAGGTCATGATCCCGGGATCCTGGGATTGAGCTCCATGTCGGCGTCCTGCTCGGCGGGGAGCCTGCTTGAGGATTCCCTCTCGCCCTCTGTCCCTTCCCCTACATTCCCCTCCTCCACCCGATACCTAAATAACATCTTTAAAAAAAAATAGTGACCCCGTGAGAAGAGCCTTCTTTCTGTTGAGCTGATAGTTCCAACAAAGTTACTTTTTTTTTTCAGGTTTTATTTATTTATTTATTTGTCAGAGAGAGAGAGAGAGAGAGAGAGAGAGGGAACACAAGCAGGGGGAGTGGGAGAGGGAGAAGCAGGCTCTCTGTTGAGCAGGGAGACCGATGGGGGGCTCGATCCCAGGACCCTGGGACCATGACCTGAGCCGAAGGCAGACGCTAACGACTGAGCCATCCAGGCGCCCCTCCACCAAGGTTTCTATCTGGTCCTGGTGATCTCTCCATGTTGGTGACAGTCAGGTGACCACATTAAGCCCGAGGGCCGCCTGCCCTTTTTGGTGTGCTGGCAGTTACCTCAGGGCTTGGCACTGCCCAGCCGCCCTCCCCTCCTCAGCCCCTGGCAAGCTCGGATCCACTTCATGTCTCTGAGGGTTTGCCTGTTCTGGACATTTCATAGCAACAGTATCAGTGTGTGGCCTCTACCTGAGCACCTTGTTTTCTCAGTTCATCCACTTTGTGCCAGGTGCTAGAACTCTGTTCCCTCGCATGGCCGATACCATCCCACTCTGTGTTCCTTGCTTGTTTATCCACTGCCTAGCAGTCTCAGAGTGTCCTGAGCAGCGGTCCCTCATGAGAGTCCCGATGAGACCTTGGTCTTTCTCTGGAGAACCTTCAGGAGCGGTTGGTGGGATGTTAGTGGAGTCCCAGGCTCCTGGCAGCCTATGTGAGGTTCAGAACCTTCAGTTTAGATCATTCGTTCAATGATCTAATTTTCCGCTGGCTAATGTATTTTTGTTTTCCTTTCCTGGTGACTTAATCACAAGCCCTGAGTGTTAGGAGTTGGAAAGGGCTCTCTGAGGAGAAGCCAGAGAGAGCCGTTGTGAGGACAGTGGAGGGACAGGCTGCCTGGGTCACTGCTCTGTGAGATGGTGGGGATGGCACCAGCTGTGCTGGGCCCGGGCTGGCAGATCGCACTCAGGTTTGGCTTCAGGTAACCTGGAACTCAAAGCAATGCGGTCTTAAGCACGGAAGGATTTGTTCTCTCATGTCCAAGACCGCAGGGAGGCAGTCCAGGGCGGGCATCGGGGACCAGGTCTGTCCTGTTTCTGCTCTGCCGTCCCCTGCATGTTTGTGTCCAGGACGGCTCCAGGCAGCAGCCCTGCAGGGAAGACGGGTGGGCCAGAGGGACACATTCATCCTGAGTCAGTCTTCAGTCATGTCAGGAGCTTCTGGAAGTCTCCTGCTCACACCAAAGGCCAGTGGCCCCGTCTAGCCACAGGGCAGGCTGGGACGTGTGCTGTTTGACCTGGATGCGTTGCTTCTTGAATGAAGTGGGTCTGTTGCTGAGGAGCAGGGGGATAGTGGGTATCGGTACTTGGGATGGTGGGGGCTGCATTTCCTCTTGCGTCTGGCCCCAAGCCCTGGACCATTGGTCAGTGGTCAGATGGCCCGACAGGTCAGCTTCCTCGGTCCCGGGGCTGCTGGCCTCACACAGAGCTCGGGTGGGTCTGTGTGTGCGGAGACAGATGCTGCCACTCCACCTCCGCCTCCGTGGAAGCTGGCCACGCGGCCATCCCAGTCTCTCCCCCTGCTGTGAGGGCTCACTTCCTGGCCCCTCCCCAGTCTCTTTGACTTCTACCTTATTTTGTAAATTTGAAAACCAGCCCCTCGTTCCCGTGTGCACCTCACTCGTTTCCCTGGGGCAGTGGTCGAAACTGCAGATGAGCGGCATGAATGTTCCCTACGCTGGTCCCGTGTCGAGCTGGCCGACCCCGGCGTGGGTGTGTTCCCGTCGTAACGCATGGCCCTGTCTCCGTCTTTCAGTGTTCTCCCGTGGGCTGAAGAAGTCGTCGCAGGAGCTGTACGGGCTGATCTGCTACGGCGAGCTACGGAAGAAGGTCGGGGGCTGTGAGTACGGGACGCGGGCCCTGCGCTGCTTGTGGCCCCCACTGGCTGGGCCGGCCCTCCCGTCTCCACCGGTCTGTGACACCAGGGCTCTTTTCCCTCCGACTAGAATCTTGGAGACATTTTGGGGCCAGTGGGTTGAAGAGCACCCTGGCCTCCACATACCTGCACCTTCACTTAGGCTTCCGTGTTGCTGACACTGGTCACCTCGAGTGCCCCCACCCCACGCATGCACGTTCTCCTGCTCGGCATCCTAGCAGGGCCCTGACCCGTCATCCTGTGTCTCCTGAGCTCAGGCACCCACAATCCTGTTATCAAACAGGCACCTTGGTCTTACCGAGTTCCTGTCTGTGTTCCCAGAACACCCAGCACCCAGTCCAGTCACACAGGTCGGGGCGCTGGCCGGGGTGCGGGCTGGGGATGTGGTCCTGCTTGTACCTTTGGCCCCCCTTGGAGCTGTTGATGGGAACAGCTTCGCCTTTGGTCTTGCATGACACCGGTTACTTAGAAGGGTCTGGGTCCCTCCCTGTAGGTCCCTCTGCTTGTTTCTTTGTAACCAGATTCTCATTAGATGTAGAAATGCTCTGGCCTTCTGGGGGCCCTGAGCGTCCAGTGGCTTACCTCGCCTCCTTGTGCGGCCCCAGTCGAGGGGCACCCTTGTGTCTGCAGGAGCCACTGGCTGCCCTCCCACAGTGGAAGGGTGCTCACCCAGAGGGCCACTCCAGAGGCCCAGTGAGACCATGTGAGAAGGTTGGAAACTATCTCCTCCCTGGTCATCCAGCACGCCACCATTCAGGGGGCAGCGGGGCGGGGGTGTGGAAGCAGCAGAGGGCCAGGGAGGGTGGGCGTTCGTGGTTCGTGGACTGTGCTGTACACGCCCGCCTAAAAACCAGACAGGTGGCCTGGCTCCCTGACCCTGTCCTCCCCATGATCTGAGCACTTCTTTGTCACCTGGTGGCTTGTCCTGGGGTGCTCCCGAATGTGGTGCCGTACGGGGCACCGACTGCTCCCGGCCACTGCAGTGGTGGCCCCTCCTTCGTCCCTGCCACGTCCAGGTCTCAGCCCGCGCTCCCCCAGCCCATCTGAGTCCTTGTGAGGCTGGCCTGGCTCCCTTACCTTGGTGGCTTGCCATTGCCCCTCTTTCTTCCCCGGGCAGCCCTGGGACCCCGGCCCCAGGGGCCTTTGCACTTGGACCTCTGCCCCTCTTCCTGCTGCCCTGCAGCTCAGCTGACCCCATCCTGCTGGTGACATCTCCCCAGTCCCTCTTGTCCCAGCCACATGTCACATGTTCTCTCGCCCATGCACGTGCACACACCCCTGAGGTCCCACCTGAGCTCTTAGTGCCTTCCACCCCCATGGGGCTTGTCTGCCTGAGCCCTGCCTGCCCCCCACCCATGGATCCACTCACTGGAATGCTGCTCTGTCGTTTTGTGAATCTTTGCAGGGAAGGGACAGGCTTCGAGGTGCAGCCTTCAGCAGAGTGCCATGGGTGCTGTGGCCTCTCATGACTGCTTGTGGGTAGGCGTTTCTGGGCTGTGCAGAAATCGTGGTCAGAGCATGCTTTTATTTAAGTTGCCTTTCCTAACTGAGGTCTCTGGACACACGTGAGTCCTGAAACAGTGGACATCCCTGAGACTCGGACACTCGCACCATGTGTCCAGCATCAGGGCCGCTGCTGTGCTGGGTGGCGTCCCTGGGGCTGAGGAGGCTCCATTTTGATGAAAACAAGTGTCCGTATAAGGCTCCTTGGCTATTAGGTGGCAGGTTTGCCCTCAGGACTGGGTCTTACACCCACAGCTTATTCCTCCTGCCACTGCAGCCCGGTGTGGTGCGACCTGGTGTGGGGATGGGGTGCGGGGAGACAGCAGCCGTCTCCAGTCCTCACCTGTGTGTTCAGGTGGTTTTTCTCTGAAGGCTGGTTCCTTGGATGGTGCCCATCGCATGCCTTAAACCCTCTAATTGCAGTGTCTCCACCCCCTGGGCCTTCGGTCTGTCCGGCCTGCCAGGCACAGGACCGATGGCTCCTCCCTCTCTTTTGCCCATTACTTTCTGCTTCCCCTTTGATCTCTGCTCACATGCCCAGGGACCTCAGGACAGGCTGGCCTCTGGGCGGCGCATTTGGCCCCGCAGACCCTGCCTCCCCCACAGGAACATCTGCCACGGCTGCTGTGGCCTGTGCGTGTCTGGGGCAGGTCAGCAAGCGAGGCTGTGCGCCCGCTGCTTCCCATTCTGGCCCGGAGGCCCATCTCCGTCTGGGCGGCGGCCCTGCAGCCTGTGGGACTTGCCTTGCGGTGTCTCGTCATGTGTCTCTCTCAGATGCTTCATCTGTAAAGCTTTACATTGTCTTCATTCTCCAAAGGTGTTTTTGCGGGATGTAGAGCTCTGATTCAGTGGTTTTTCCTTTCTTCACTGTAAACATGTTGCTCCCGCGTCTCCGGCCTGCGCGGTTTCTGGGGAGAGGCTGCTGGCTGTTGTGTCTTCGTGCCTCTGGAAGGAATGCATTACTTTTCTCTTCTGCTTTGAGTATTTTGTCCTTGTCTTGGTTTTCGGCCTGGCTGTATGTTTGTGACTTATTGTTTCTTCCCCCAAAAGTATAAAAGAGTTTAAAGAATTTTGCAATGACCCCCAGACATCCACCATGTACCAGGTTACTCAGTTTTCCTGCACATCTAATTTTTTTTTTCTTGCACATCTTGAGGATAGCCCTAACACTGGGAGGGGGCAGAGGAACATGACATCAGCTCCAGTGAAGGCGCAGGGTCTTGGTTCATCATCCACCCACCTGGGAACCCGGAGATCCAGAGCAGACCTAGGCAGGCCCACAGATAGCATGAGCCCAGCAGGAGAAGCATGCGTGGTGGTGACCCTGAGGGGAGTCTCTGAGCTCTGCGGCTAGGGAGGGGCAGAGGCTCAGTGTGGCAGGGGCCAGGGGGGAGGGATCAGCTGTGTGGAGGCAGGTAGCAGTTCCCCCGAAGAGTCCGGGTGCATGGACGCGCAGAGGGGGACGGTGCCCTCAGCCCAGGCTTTGTGGGAGGAGCTACAGCTGAAGGAGGGGTTGTGTTCTGGAAGACCTCGCATCTTCTATAAAGGAGGTGCGATGTTTGCTTCCTACATTGAAGATAATTACCTGATAACAACCTGGGAATGTTCACCAGTTTTGTTCCTAAGAGCTTCATGGTCACATTTATTTGCTTTTCCATTTAAAGGTATGGATGACAAGAATGCGACGAAGTTGAATGAGCTCATTCAGGCCGGGTAAGTGGGGCTTACCTTGTGGAGCACACTCTTGCTTTGGGACACTTGTGGGCTTCTCTGAAGCCCAGACCTGGAGGCTCATGGTTTTCTTCCCTTTTCTCAGCGAGGTCCGTAAGGTGCCAAACTCCCCAGAGTTCAAGCAGATTACCGCTCGGAGCCCTGGGAGAGCAGGGGGACCGCGCCCGGGCTGCTCCCCATCTCCTTCCTGCGGGTCCCCTGGCAGGGTGACAGCACCCACTCAGCCCTCGCCGCCTCTCGTTCCCGCCCCGTCCCCACCCCCTCTGCCGGAGCAGGCCCTCGTTCCCGCCTTCTTGTTGCCCTTCTGGTCCTGTTCCTGCACTGCGCCCACTGAGGCTCCGCGCCCCTTGAGCCAAGGCCGGGTGTGACGGCGTCTGCATTCGAGGTTCTCCCGCTTGCTCTGCCCTGACCGCAGTGACCGTTCCTGCGGCAGAGATGGCCTGTGACGCGTGCCTTGTGCCCCATTCTTCTATTGTCCCAATGGAACTTTGGTTCGCCCCCTGGCCCCCATTTCAGAGTTGGCCCTCGAGGCCTCCTTCACCCTGTCAGCTTCTCTAGTTGGTCCCCGGCCTTCCGCCAGGTGTCTGGCTCTAGGCGTGGCTCTCCAGCCCTGTAATCGCCCGCTCTTCTCTCCTCCCACCCCGCTCTTGGGACCGTCCCGATGCCGTCCTTAGCTTTGCGCCCCTCTGTGCTCTCCTTGGGCTGTGTGAGCGCTCCCCAAGGCCTCTGTTACCTTTTCTGGGTGAGGGATCCCAGATCTAACTTGTCCCCCATTTCTGGCCCCAATTTAGAAATCCCATCACATCATAGACCTCTGCTATGTCCCAGCTGGAAGCCTCCAGCAGCTCTTCCTGGGAAGGCCCCCTGACCTCACACTCTCAGGGTCCCTTTTGGCCGGGTCCCGCTTCTCTCCCCTCAGCCCTTTGCTGTTCTTGTTTGGTCCCCCAGCCACGCTGCTGCACTGCCCAGACCTTCCCCTGTTCCACGGTTTGCGGGTTCCATGAGTGTGGCTTTCTCCCCTGCTCCCCTCCTGCGTGGCCCTCGTCGATGGCTGCTGTGTCCCTCCCATCCATCTCACCAGAGCTCACGTACTCTCCCCGGATCTCTGCTCCTTGTCCTAGGTGGACCTACCGGCCCTCCCCAGGCCCCTCCTGATCGAAGGCAACATCTGCAGGGCATGGCCTTCTTGCATCTCTGGTCGCTTTTCTCCCTCAGCCTGGTGTTGGATGGCCTGCACACCCCCGTCCCTCAGGCGTGAGCTCCTGACAGCTGGGGCTGGCTGTGTGGTTTCTGCTCTGGCTCCGTCCACCGTCTTCCCTTACAGATGCTCCTGTTGGGTTCCCGGGGTTGACTTCTGTGAACTGCCCCCGTTTGGAAGCAGGCGTGGTGGTAACGAGGATGCGTGTATCAGCGCCGTGTGAAAAGAGCAGTGACTCACCCCATCTGCCAGGGGAGCAGGCAGCCTTCACCACTGTGTCTTTGGGCAGGTGGAGCCTCCTGGAGGTGTGTGGATAAGCTCAAGAGCAAGTGACTCATTGTCACGGCATCCCGCCCCCCACTCACCTGTTGCAGCCTCAGCGTCTTGCCTTCTTCCCACCCTCACGCAGGCCCTGCGGCTGTGGGGTCGAAGCTTAGTTTGTGGGCTCTCTGGGTGACTTGCATGTCTCTGGGGCAACTTTGTAGAGAAGGTGGAGGGTCCTTGGCGGAAGCGGTTTCTGGCGTCAGTGTCTCCCCCACTGGCGAGAGAGCTGCCCCATGAGTTGGAGCACTTTCCCTGGATGCGATTTGGGGGGAGTCTTCTTCACCTTTTATTTCACTTGCCCCGGACTGGTTCTTTGTGCTCAAGGGCGTTGGGGACTGGTTTGATGGAAAAACCAGGAGTTTGCTTGGCTTTGTCTTAGTCTCATTGTGAGAGGCAGCACAAAGAGGAGGTGGCCTCCTGGGTTTCTGGAAGGACACGTGGGTCTGTCTCACGGTTGATCTGGTGTGGGGAAGGTGTGCTGGTAAGTGTGAAAGTGTCCTCATGGTCGGTTTTAGGGGCTGGTAGAGATTGGAGAGGCCCTGAGCTGGGGGCCAAAGGGATGTGTAAACTCCCACATACCGCCATGTCCCCACAGTCTCAGCGAGGAGCCATCCTTGTAAAGCCCAGAAGTGATGTGACTGTTAGGATGGTTCTGAACAAGCAAGGATCCGGGAGGACCATCTACACCTCCTGTTTGCTTTGAATATTTAGTACCGTGCTCTTGGGATATTCCGTGACCAGTAAACATCCATGTGTCTAGACCGATAGGATCAGCGATCAGGTGACTGTGTGGGGGGCCAGAAAGAACGTTCCCATGCCACATTCCCCACAGTTGCTGTAGATACCCGGACTGCAATAACTCCTTTGCCCTGTGTGGCTTTATTTATGAAAATGCATGTATCTGTATTTCTGGCAGCAGAAATAATGACGCTTGTGGCTTAAGTCTTAAGGCCTCCTGATGAGTGGGTGCTGTCGCTGCCTGGTGGCAAAATTGTGTAGGAGCCTTTGGAGGGTCGTGGGGTGAGGGAGACGCCAGTGCTGGCCCTGAGACCTCAGGTGCGGGACAGCTGGAAGCCAGCTCCAGCACAGAGCCCGAAGCGGGCTCGAGAAGTGTCCACACAGAGGCTGGGTGTCCTCGGCTTCTGCTTCCCTGCTCCTTCCTCCAGCCTCATGTCTGTTGCGGGCTGGGGGCCGGCCCTCACGTCTGTCGCAGGCTGGGGGCCAGCCCTCATGTCTGCCACAGGCTGGGGCCTCATGTCTGTCGCGGGCTGGGGGCCGGCCCTCATGTCTGTCGCGGGCTCGGGGGCTCATGTCTGTCGCGGGCTGGGGGCTCGGGACAGTTGCCGAGACGCAGCCATGGGTGCAGGCTGCGTGCCCTGCTGGGACTAGGGTTTCTGACTGCCATAGCCGTCTGCCGCCCCACCCCGGACACTCCCTCCCTTCCCCGGGTGATGGGCTCTTCCTTGGACGCTGCCCCAGCCCTGAGCCTCCGCAGAGTCTGTGGGTTGTGTGTCTCTCACGTGTGACCGGGCAGCCCTGCACTCCCTTGGGCGCTGTGGGCGCTTACCTGCCAGGCCTTGGACCAGCCCAGGGCTCCAGAACGGCCGGGGGCTGGGGCCTGGTCAGTTAGGGCTCTAGGGAGCCCCTCCCAGACCAGGTGGAGAAGCTCGGTGACGCCGTGTACAGGCCGCTCCTGTGTTTGGTTTGACCAGTGCATCTGAGAAGCACGGTGGTCACTCTTCCAGTCTTCCAGAAAAATTCATCGTGAATTTTAAGTGTCAGAAAGGTAGAAACAGCAATATAACAGATCCTATCTCCCCCTCACCTGGATTTAACCAAGGGAGGAGCCACCCGAAGTTGGTGCTCATGTGCACCAGTTCTGGGGGCTCGGGAAGGGTGGTCCTGTGTGCGTGTGCGTGCATGCGTGTGTTTGTGTGTGCATGGTGTTACTTGTCCTGTTGTGCTTTAATTTCTCTTCCCTGCTAGACTGGGGACTCGTCTGGTCTGCGGTACGGGCCGCTGTCCATAATGAGCTGTAAGCAGGTGCCTTCGGTACGTGTGTGTGCACGGCAGGACAGGATATAACAGTAGGACACAGCATCCTGTGTCCGCCGTTACAGGCTCCTGCAGGATAGTGTCCCTGCCCCGGGAGTCCCCTGTGCTGCTACTCCTCCCCAGCAATGTCTGCATAGGTGCCTTTTCCAGAATGTCACTGAGAGGGCATCACCCAGCAGACAACCTTTTCACATGGCCTGTCATTTCCCATTCCGAGTTTGAGGAGGTGCACGAGGCAGATTTGGCCGGTTCTGTCACCCCCAGACTCCCTCGTGCTGCCCCTTCGCGGTCCCTGCTTAGGGCCAGCCGCGGCAACCCCTCAGCTGCTCTGTGTGCCTGTCGCCCTGCCTCTCCCAGAATGCCTTCCACATGGGGTCACACCACGGGTGGCCTTCTGAGGTTGGCATTCTCCACACAGTGGTGTTTATCCGTCCCCCAGTGAGGAACATGGGCTGTTCCACAGAAGGAGCTACTCTAAACCTCCAGGTGTTCGTGTTTCGTGTCACCCGGGCAGATCGGCAGGTGAGCGCATGCCGGCTTTGTAGGGAGCTGCCGTCAGCTTTCCAGAGAGAGTTCCAGTCACTGCACGTGCTCTCCACGCTCGGCGCTCAGTCTGTTTTGAGCCACCCTTGTGGGTGGGAGGTGGTATCTCCTGGTGGTGTCGGTCTGCATTTCCCTGGTGACTGGCCACATTGAGCATCTTTCTTGTGCATTTCGCCCATCTGTCTCTCTCTGGTGACTCCTGCTCAAATCTTGTGCCTGTTTCCTTATCAGTGAGTTGAGAAAGTTCTTGAAGTGCTGTAGACACCAGTCTTCTGTTGGATAGGCGATCAGCAGTGTGTTCTCCTGGCTTCTGGCTTGTCCTGCTTTCCTAGTGCCTGTCGCAGGGTGGAGGTGCTCAGTCTGACTTCAGCATCACTTCCAGGAACTCTTTGTCTACCTGCAAGTCACGGTGATGCTCCGTGTCGCCTTGTGAAAGTTTTAGGGTTTGATATTTCCCTCTGTCATCTACGACGTGCAGTTCATGCTGCGGTTCGTTTTTGTGGCCTGTGGGCCTCTGTTGAAAGTCCTGTCCTTCCTCCACTGGTGCTTTTGCACCCTAGTGTGAGCCAGCGGGCCGTACTCTGTGGGTCTGTCCCCAGGTTTCTCTCCTGTTCCACTGATGGATGTTTACAGTCTTCCACCAGCCAATACTGGTTTCCAAGAACAAAGCCAGTGGCCCATAAAGGTGAAGCAGAGTTGGGGGAGGTCAGTATGGTGCCCGTGGAAAACAGCTCCTGTATTTAGGGCCGTGGAGGATTGATTCAGCTAACTTCTCGTCCATCCTTCCTCAGTGAACTGTGAATGTCCTTTCTTTGTAGAGCTATAGGATTCGGGAGCAGAAGGACTGAGGAGAGCCCTGAGGTCACCTCTCACTACGACGGTCGCAAGCCAGCAGCATAGAGTTAGCAAAGGCTTACTGGGCTCGTCACGTGACTTTGCAGAAAGGAGAAAAGACCTCTCGTAGTAGAAAGGAAAGCCAGACTCCCGTGCACATAGAGGAACTAGCCTGTTGCCTGTTTTGTCAAAGCAGCAACAGTGGGGGCGTTGCATGCAGTCCTCTGTGTGACCCTCGATCAGAGGTCAAAGTGTGAGCCTTTTGCAGACGGTGCCTATTAAAGCCCCGTGCCCTGGGGGCGCCTGGCCTGGCAGTCGTCCTGCTGTGGCTCAGCTCCAGGGCGGGCTTGAGGACTGTGGCCAGGCCCACGAGGCCTTCTGTCTGCAAGCAAGAGCAGGGCTTTGCCTCGGCAGGCTCTAGCCTCAGGACACTCGTAGGAAGGACTTCCATTTGGGAGAAAAGGAAAGGGATTGTGATTTCAGGATGTCTTCTGGTCATACAGAAGGGGCTGCTCAATTTCACTTAAAAAAAAAAAAAGCTAAAAAAAAAAGGAAGTCACAAAAGAGCAGTTTAACGGAAAACGTAATTATCACAAACACAGGTGCCCGGTGGTGCGCGCCCCCCCGCCCCCGGCCCCACTTTGTGTTGTTGGTTTGGCACAAATGCAACAACAAGTAATGGGCAGTGAGGCTCACCAGCCCCAGAGCCATTGCCGGAGACCGGCTGGGACCGAGTCCACCTTTCTCTTTCACACCCCCGCAGCAGCACTTAGCTGTCTATGTTTCCCCGGGGTTGGGGTGACTACACCTCAAGTGTTTGCTTAGTAGAGCGAGGTGCGCATTCCACACAGACTCGACCCTCTGAACCGTGCCGCCTGACACAGTGGCGGGAGTGGGTTTCCTGGGGTTCCCTGGTCTCTTTGACAGCCTGCCCATGGCTCAGCGCTGCTCACGATGCCCGTGTCCAATTCCCTGCACAGAAGGGGCTCAGCCAGTACTTGGGTGCATGCGTGCAATGGCAGTTGCTGTGGAGACGTTGCTGCTGGAATCCGTGAGACTGGCTGCCGCAGCCTAGTCCTGCCCCCACATCGCACCGCCCTGCTTGGCCTTCTAAACACCCTCTGGGGCCACGGTGAAATCTGCTGTCTAGGGGTGGGTCCGAGCTGTTTCCCTTCCAAGGAGGAGGGTTGTGCGGCTTTGTTTCCTCAGGGTGAAAGTTGTGTTTGGGACTGCCCGAGGCCGGCCAGTTCCTCTGCTCTGTGCACACACCTAGGGCTTGTCTTCTCAGTGGCGCGTGGGGCCGGCCCTCCCTGCCACTGCCGTGGGCACAGTGGTCTCCAGTTTTAGGCAGTACTGCTTCAGAATGCTATGTCCTACAGCTCCGTGAGGCATACACAAATACAGTTGTGTACAAACGTACAATGGTACAAACCCTAACCCTAACATACAAGTAGACCCCAGCCACCTGTCCCCACTCGCCTCCAGAAGTAACCATGGACACAAATTTCATGTGTATCTGAATTTTTTTTCTCAGGGACTTTAAATGCATAAATGTATGAATGCAAATTTAAGCATGTACATTTATATAATTTTTTTCACATGCTTGGAATCATACCACGTGCATTCTGTAACTTTATCGCTGAGGTTGTCTTAGAAACAAAATGGCTGGGACAGAGCAGCTCTCTCCTGGAGGGGTCACAACATTCCAAAAATTGGTTATAAAAGCAATATACCATGTGCTAGAGCCTTTTAGAGAATATAAACCTGCATTTATAGCCACTGGGTAGCTTGGCCAGAGCCTTTCCTGTGACTTCTCGGGGTTCCACGGAAACTTTGTAACAGAAGCGCTAGCCTGGGTGCACCATTCATGACTTCTCTTCCAAGCAGAGCAAGGGCCGCAGCATCCCTCCAGGTCCCCCAGCCTTCCAGAGTTGTCGTGACTTCACTATCATTTTTCAAAACAGCCAAGCTCTCTTGAGTATATATGCAAAGCATCCCGAGTGTGTGTTGATTTTTCCAGGGTTTTTTTGGGTTTTTTTGGTTTTGTTTTTTTTAAGATTTTTATTGATTTATTTGACAGAGAATGAGAGAGGGGGGAACACAAGCAGGGGCAGAGAGAGGCAGAAGCAGGTTCCCAGCTGAGCAGAGAGTCGGATGCGGGACTCAATCCCAGGACCCTGAGATCACAACCTGAGCCGAAGGCAGACGCTTCACCCACTGAGCCACTCAGGCGCCCCACCAAGTGTGTTTTTTGAAAGGAGCTCTTTTTGTGCTGTTCCGTTCATCAGTTACAGGGAAATTCTTCATTTTGTGTTATTCTAACATTATATAAGTTCTGGCCATGGCGCTGTTCACACAGAGTGTTATCCCCAGCTGTGACAGATCCGGGGCCTGCCTGAGGTGCGTTTTGGAGAGCGCGAACAAGCGGCACTGTGTCTAGGGGCTGTGAGTGGCGACTGTTCCTTGCGCCCCGCTGGTGTGGCTGACAGAGGGACCACAGAGAGTTGCTGATGGGGAGTGGTGGCCGCCTCAAGGGGGGCTCACACTTTCTGCTCTCGAGGGACCCCGAGGACGAGCAGGAGGAGGAGAGAAGGGTGTGCATTTGACGTCTGACGGGCTCCTGCACAGTGGGCTTTCCGGGGATGGACAGCAGCTGGTGCCACACCACCTGCCAGGCCGGAGGTCGGGCACGCTTCCTGTGAAGGGCCGACGTCCTCTTTGCAGCGTGAGGCTTGGGCAGGAAAACAGTGGGACCTCCAGAATCCCAGTGTGGTCTCACCGTGTGCAGCTGCCTGTGACCCCGGGAGCTTCTTGAGGACCCTCAGCCAGGGCCCTCATCTGTCCAAGCTCTCACGGGCCCTTCTGTATGTGCTCGGTGAGGAGCGGCTGTTCACTGAGAGGTCTCACTGTTTTCCCTCAAACTCTTCCCAGGGCCACCACTGTGCGCTACAAAGGGAGAAACCTGCGGATCAAAGCGCCCATGTGCCGTGCGCTGAAGAAGCTCTGTGACCCGGACGGTATGTGATCTCGGAGGTGGGGCTGCTCCCTGTGACAATGGAGAGGGCGAGCTGGAAGTGTCTCCCAGTGGCTCTGAGTCTGCTTCATCTGTTCCTGCCCGTTAGCAGCACTTGGACTTGAAACCCTTTGTCACAGCAGTGTGTCCCCTTAGGAGATCAAGTTTAGCTCAGAAGCCATGGCCTTTTCAGACAAAGTGCCCGCCCGTGTCATGAGCAGGTCTCTAGTGGCCTCTTGCGGCCTGGTATATGGCTCTGGCTTGCAAATGCGCACGCGGCCATGTTGGCATTCTTTCAGAGCATGGGTCCCTGCAGCCTTCTCTGCCAGCCTTGCTTTCAGACACGGCTGTTTGCCCAGAGCTCCTCGTTGATTCTGTTAGTTGTGTGGCCAAGCCTGTGGCGTTCTGCATCAAGGTTCACGTGTGCCAGGCTCTCACGCCCCTTCTTGTCACAGGCTTGAGTGACGAAGAGGACCAGAAGCCAGTGCGCCTGCCCCTGAAGGTCCCGGTCGAGCTGCAGCCAAGGAACAACCATGCCTGGGCCCGCGTGCAGAGCCTGGCCCAGAACCCAAGGCTCAGGTAACAGTGGCCTTTGGCATCTCAGGGGAGAGGTGGGGTTCCCCTAGGGCACTGACAGCACATGGGGGAGGGGCCTCACACCTGGGGGTCCTGGAAGCCTTGAGAGCTGCAGTTCCACGCCTGGCAGGGGCTTTCGGCCCAAGCACGGGAGACAAAGACATGTGGTTAGCAGGTTGATGGCGACAGAATCTTTCCCCTCAAAACCCCTTTCACGGCTGTCTTAGCATCTCTCTGAAGATCTGTGTCTAACGTAGACACAGGGCATCATTGTGAGTGTGGACCGTTTTTCATGTAGACGTTAGACCTCTTTTTTGATTGAGGTGGAATTCTCCTAACCTACAATTAGCTGTTACTCGTTTTAGGGTTTCTGACTCAGGGCACTGAGTACCTTCACACGGTGTTGTAAGGTTTTCCCCTCTCTCTGGCTCCAGGACATTTCATTACCCCAAAACCTCGTACCCACCCCGCCCCCCGCTCCCCCAGCCTCCGCGGCCGGTCAGGCATGCCTGTTGTTCACGGTTCTCGTAAGGGGACAGTATAGCTTGCTGCCTGGCTGCTCACGCCAAGCCTGGTGCTTCATCTGTGTCAGGACTTCTTGCTTAAACATGGACTTAAACTCTCTCGCTGTTCATTCAGGCTGGCCAGGCCCAGCTTCCTGGATCCAAAGGGTGCTGACAGAGCAGGGTGGTGGGTTGTAGCATGGTCCACGTCCTGGGAGAGATCTCGTACGACCTGTAAAGGGGACGTGAGATTCACGTGAATCTCTAGTGCTCTCCACTTAAAGGGCTAGTTTTTAAGAAAAGGACTCAGTGGCCCTGCAGGGCACCGTGCCTCCGTCCCCTCCTTTGACGCCCTTTCCGCAGTCCGTGACCTTGTCTGTTCTTGTGGCCACAGCCTCGTACTCCTCAGGAGGGTCCCTCCCCTGTAATGGCCGCCCTGTCCTGCTTGTGGTCTCTCTGCAGGATGATTGTGGAGCTCCACCGGAAGGTCTCCAGCCTCATTGAGTTCCTGAAACAGAAGTGGGCACTCCACGAAGTGCGGGTCGTATCCTTTTCTGAGTGCACGGGGCCCCGTGGGCGGCGCAGAATGGGCACTGAACTGCTACAGCGCAAGCGGCCCACGGCTGGCCTCCGTGGCAGGGCTGCGGGGCGCACAGAGCATCCCTGCCAGCAGGTTGAGTAAAACAAGCAAGGACACAGCCCCAGGCTTCTTGTGTCCCTGGCCGCCTGCCAGCCTCCGTCCCTGCCGGGAGGGTGCCCACTGGGTGTGCCATTGGTGAAGGAGAAAAGTGCCCGGCTCGCGCCCTTCCCACGGCCCGGCGGCGCACAGCGGGGCCTGCTCCTGCGGCTGCTCCTTGACTGCGCTCTCAGCGGAAGACGCTCGAGGACCGGCAGCTGCAGCACTTGCGAACGGAGCCATCGCAGGAGAAGGTGGCGCTGCACCTGTTCCCAGGAGAAAGCTGCACGCTCACACCGCTGCCGGGAGTGGCCCGAGTCGTGCACTCCAAGGCCTTCTGCACTGTGCACTGGCAGGAGGGTGGCCGGTGCAAGCAGAGCTCCAAGGATGCCCACACGCTGCCTCCGGCCCAGATCCTGGGCATCCAGAGTGGGCAGGGCACGGCCAGGGGCCAGGTGAAGTGTCCACGGGGTGGTGCCGAGGGCAAGGGCCCAGGACGTCCCCCTCCTTCCACCGACGCCTCACAGAGCTCTGGAGAGAGTTCCCCTGAAAGTGCCCCTGGGGAGGGGGCCGCCCTGAGCCTCAGCAGCCTAGACACTCCTGACAGGCTGCCCCCGGGGCTCCAAGATGCCGGGGGACGGCTTGAGAAGACTGCCAGGGCTGCTCCTGCAGAGGGCAGGGACGGCCCAGCCCGAGAGCCTGGGGATGTGACGTGCGCCTGTGGCCAGGTGCCAGAGCTGGAAGATGAGCTCTCCCTCCTTGACCCCTTCCCGCGCTACATGAAGTCCTGTCAGGACCTCATCATCCCCGAGCAGTGCCGCTGTGCAGACTTGCGGCCCTCAGGGTGCACCTCCCCAGAGACCCGCCTCCCCAGCAGTGCAGAGGTGGCTGACCTCGCCCGGGCTGGGGCACTATCCCCTGTCCGTGCCCTACCGGGTCCAGAGCCTCAGCCCGGCCCCAGGCTCCAGCCGGATGTTTGCACTAAAGACTCAGCAGACGCCCCTGCCGAGGAGCCCCAGGAGAAGGTGAATCCCTCGGATCCCTCACCTCAGGGACAGTCTGCTGCCAAGCCTCCGAAGGATGTCCCTGCCAGCCGGCTAGCCCAGCAGCTCCGTGAGGAGGGCTGGAACCTGCAGACCTCTGAAAGCCTTACGCTGGCTGAAGTCTACCTCATGATGGGCAAACCGAACAAGCTGCAGCTGGAGTATGACTGGCTTGCTGTGCTGGGCCCTGAGGGCCAGGCCCCCGGTGGGCAGGCCCAGGGGCCCTGCACCAGCTCCCCGCCCTCCACCTTCCACAAGCAGCGCCTTCTCAGCTGCCTCTTGAAGCTCATCTCCACCGAGGTCAACCCCAGGCTGGTGAGTGTGGGTCAAGGCACAGCCCTCCTGGCATTCCCAGGTGGACAGCTGGGTCCTGGGGGGAGAGAGGCGGGGACCCGGGTGACCGGGCAGGACACATGTCCTTCCCTCGAGCCAGGCTTTGTGGAGAGGGCTCCAGCTCGCTGCAGACACAGGCCCTGTCCTCCGTGGCTCACACAAGGCTTCAAAGACCACAGTGACCAAGAAGCCATTCCTTGTCAGGCTTCATGATGATGCTGAGCTGTCCCTGCTGGCCAGCGGCACCATGTGTGCAGAGGCGACACCGTCGCTATGGCCAGGAGCCAGGCAGGAACCTCGCAGATTGCAGCGGAGGAAATGGCAGGGTCGTTGGTGCTTGAGAATGGCTGTCCTGGGAGCACGGTGGCACAGCTTCCGAGGAGGGATTGGAGTTGGGAGGGGACGGACGGGGTGCCGGGACAGCGCTTGGGGGCTGGGTGAAGGGCTCTGGAGCTCCTCAGGGGGCTCCGTGGTGGCTGGTCCCTAAGCCTGGGGAGTGGCTGTGACCCCGTCCTGGGGCATCTCGTCTGCAGACACGGGGTGGAGGATGCCACTGGCGAGAGAAAACCCAGTGGGCTTTCTGGGGTGCAAGAGAACTGAGTCTAAAGCAGGGGCTCCTGAGGTGCAGTGTGTGCTGAGTGTTTGGGAACGCGGGGATTCACCAGTTCGGGAGCAGCGGCCCAGGGAACGGAACATGGGGGCCAGGAGGAAGTGGAGCCTGGGGACAGAATGGGCTATGGGGACCCTGTGGACCCACGAGTGCTGAGTCACGTCTGCACAGCACAGCTTCTGCTTCTCCTGGACAGACAGCCCTCCATGTGCGCTCTGCCCGGCTCCTCCACCCTCTCCCTGGCCTCATCCCTGCGCAGCTTTTGCCGCATAGAGGGTACCCGGTAGAGCGCGTGTGCGGGGATGAGCTTGAGTCAGTGCCGTGGGAGAGGTGGCTCCCACGGGGTGGTGGGACCTGGGTGGAGACTGCAGGGGCCTAGGGGGAGGCCCGAGCGGGAGCAGTGGCCTTTAGAGGTAGTGCTCGGGAGGCTGGTGCCCTGCGGGCAGGCATGGGTAGCGCTGGGGTGAACGGACAGATGATGAGTTTAGAAAACGTTCTAGAGTGAGGCTCCTGGAGGTGAGGAGACCGGAGGGACAGGAGCGTGTCTAGCATTCCGGAGAGGGGGCCAAGGGAGGCCAGCTCCCGAGGAGCCTGTGACAGCAGGGTACGTAGGCCCTGGCCTTGGCCTTGACTGGGAGAGGACTGTGGGGCGGCTTGGGAATACTGCAGAGGACTCAGAGCAGGGCGCTCAGAGCCACGGCCCAGAGTAGGGCCCCAGCAGCGGCCTCTGCATTGCCGGGGGACTCGTGAGAGGTCCACGTTCTCTGCCCCCCTCCTCAGCTGATTGTGATGTAGCTCAGCTGGGAGAACCACTGGGTAGAGGCCGGAGCTGAGCTCGGAGTCCCTGTGTGAAAGACGGGCTGGCTGGTCCTGCAGGCCCCCCACAGTGGCAGAGCGCTGCCAAGCCAGTGCGGCCCACACCCAGTCCTCTGGCCAAGCAGGACCTTGGCCAGAGGTGGCTGGGCATGCAGGGGCGTGGTTGGATGGTGAGATTGAATAAGCTAAGCAGGAGGGGACAGAGCAGGGTGAGGGGTGGGCAGGGGTCCCACAGAAAGGAAAATGTGGGTCAGGATTGGGCACTGAGCAAGCAGAGCAGGCAGGGTTGTGCCAAAAGCAGAGGAAGGGGGTTTCCTAATTTCAAAGGAAGGTTGGCCCCGGTGGCCCTGGAGAGTGGGTGCTGGGGAGACTGAGATCACCAGGGTGAGGACAGAGGTGGGGTGGAAGGGGTGGCTCTGTGGCGGGGACCCTGGCACTGAGTGCAGCCTGAGCCTGGGCCGCAGAACCTCTGAGATTGGCATCCTGACTCAGCAGAGGGCTCCTCAGCTGTGACTGTTATAATTCTAGAAATTAAATCTGTATTTCCTTCCTCTGAGTCACAATCGGGAGAGGCCACTGCGGTTCTCTTAGGCAGGCTTTTTACAAAGACGAGTTCGTGTCCGTCCCCACTATGCAGCAACTCCTTTGGCCTTCCCCCATTCCCGCCTGCTTTCACCACGTGATGGGATTGCCTGTCCGTACCACCTGCAGGCCATGAAGCCAGGAGGGAGAACGGTTGTTCCCCAGAGGACCTACCAGCCTGTGGCGGTTAAAAGTGGCATGCTGCCAAGTGACGTCAGGAATGCTGACCTTTGCCTCGGGGGATATGTGATCTCAGAGCCCGTTGGAGCTCCTCACGCCTCCAGCTCTGGGCCCCCCTCCCTGAACCATCGTTCGCAGGCTGAGTCCGGCTTTTGCTGTGGCCCATTTCTGTCCCAGGCTCCAGAAGGGAACACCAGCTCCACGGCTTCAGTGAGGCCCACCCAGGAGGAGCAGTCAGCTACGCCCCCAGGGAAGGTGGTGACCGTCAGCTCCCGGAGCCCCCGCTGCCCGCGCAGCCAGACTGCCCTCCGCAACAGCAAGACCTTCTCTCCCAGTTCCACGCCTTGCTCCTCAGGTGAGGCTCGGCCATCCCGCCTGTCTCTGCACGTGGGGGCTGTGCCTGAGCTGAGGGCACAGGATGCCTGACCCCTGGCCCCATTCAGTGGGTCGCCATCGCGCTGATGGCGTGTCGGAAGAGAAATCCCCACCTCTTGCAGGGAGGGTGAGCACTGGGCCTGTCGCATAAGGCTTCGGGTCCTGGGGTACTGGAGCCATTCGGAAACACAGGGTGGCCCTTGCTAGTTTGGTCACCTTGGGGGATCTTTGTGAGGTCAGTGGAAGCCTCCGTAACATGCTGAATCTGTGGCTGAAAGCCTGAGAAGGGACTGTCTCCTTTTATGTTTGAAGAGTGAGGCCCGGAGGTAAGGGATTCCCCAGCCGTTTCCCTCAGTCTTGGAAGGAAAGGTGGGCTGACCTGCCAGTCTGAACTGTTGGTCCTTTGTCCGAGTTGTAGCCAGGGAGTAACTTCCTTGCAGGGTCATTCCTTGGGTTTTCTGGTACCTGAGACGACAGGTTGAGGACTGCCATGTCCTCCGTGTGCCAAGCCTGGGAGACCTCCACGCCAGGCGTGAAGGGCTGCGTTACCATCCCTGTGGGTGTGTGCTCTCACTTTGGGACACTGGCCATCCTGGTCACCTTGAACGTCCTGCGTCAGCAGGCGTCTCTGCGTCAGGGCCACGTGCCTCATACAAGAAGCAGTCCCGCATCTGTCCTTAATCTGACCCACGCAGGTGTGATCACGTCTTCGCTGAACACATCTAGTATCCTGTGTGTTAACAGTTTCTAGGGTTTTGTTTTGTGTGGTTTTTTTTTTTTTTAAGATATATTTATTTGAGAGAGAGAGAGCATGAGCAGGAGGGGCATAGGGAGAGGGAGAGAAAATCTCAAGCAAGTTCCAGCACGGGGCCCAACGTGGGCCTCGATCCCACGACCCCAAGATCATGACCTGAGCCAAAATCGAGAGTCAGACACTCAACCAACTGCGCCACCCAGGTGCCCCGGCTTATTTTCTGTTCCGAGCGTGTCACCGGCTTTATGTGTTCTCTGTGTGGCGAATAGCCTTCCTGTGGAATGAGTGCTGTGTGGGGGCCTCCGGGGTAACTGAGCCTGGATCAGGTGTCTGTGCAGGTCAGGACTCAGGTAGCGATGGTACTCCTTCCTGTCCTCCACTCTGACTTCAAATTGTTGTAATTTTATGTGGTCTTTACCATCCTTTCTGTCTCTGAATGGAGGATGTTTCTAGACCAAGACACTTGCAGTGAGAGAGTCCGGACTGGTGCTCAGAGGGCCTGAGCTTAATTTCACAGCTTTGCAAATAAAAACTAAGGAAAAGGGGCCTGTCCCTACATGGATTGAGGGTGTACGCAGCGGCACCCACAGTAATGAAAGCAGAGTCTCAGAACAGTGGCTCCAAAATAAACATTTTCTGTCCCTTTATGTCCGGGCTGTCCTTGGTACAATAAAGATTTAGAACGGGGACCGGCCAACCGCAGCCCACAGCCTGCTCGCCGTCAGGACGGCCACGCTCCAGCTGCAGAGCCCAGGGCAGCACGGGTTGGAAGGCCCACCAGCCAGGCAGCTACTCTCTGGCCCTTTACAGAGAAAGCTTGCTGACCTCTGGTCTATGCTAGGTGGTCTAGAAGGTTCTTCTAGCTGTCACATGTCCTCGCAGGCCTATTTGCCCTTCCTACCGGGGATCAAAGTGGCAGAGTGCTGCTGTGCTCTCAGAGCCATGATTCACTTACGGTGGGAACTGGGGTTTCAGGGAGAAGGATAGGAAGGCAGGGTTTGGGGACTGAAATCTAGGAAATGCCTTTCAAGCAAACGGAATCAACTGTCCCTGTTTCTTCCGGTTTTCTTCCGGAGAGAGCGACCTGCATTCGCGCTGGTGACGGTGTCCAGTGAGTGCTTGTGTTTGCGGTCTCTTGGCTTCTAGGTCTGAGAAACCCGCCAAGACCCCTGCTGGTGGCGGGCCCCTCCAGCACAGGCAGCAGTGACTCAGACGGCGGCCTTTTTGCTGTCCCGACCACTCTGCCACCCAACAGCCGCCACGGGAAGCTCTACTCTCCCAGTAAAGAAACAGAACTGACTTTCCGTCAGCACCTGAACTCCATCAGCGTAAGTGGGGCGGGGGGCACGCTGCCGGCGGGGGGCCCTGCGTCTGGGGGCACGCTCTCACGCCCGCGCTGTCTCCTTGCAGATGCAGTCGGATTTCTTCCTGCCTAAGCCCAGGAAGTTGCGGAACCGGCACCTGCGGAAGCCCCTGGTGGTCCAGGTCAGGGCACCGGCGTGCGTCTGTGCCACAGGGAGTCCTCGGCCCCTCCTTCTTTCTTATGCAGAGGACACACAGAGTAGTAACGGGACCCTGACTGTTCCCTGAAATAACGAGAATCTTGGCACAGCACGTAAACCACTTGTAAAAAAGACAGGCAGTCCCAGGGATTCAAGTCCCACGTGTCCCACTTTAGGATATATTCGAGGACTCTCGGAGCTGCTATTTATAAATGCGCAGCCCAAAGAGGCAGTTGACAGGGTAGATAGAGTGGCCAGAGGCCAGACTTTCCTGAGCTCAACGGCACTAAAGGCCAGAGGCCCCGTGGAAGCTGTCTGCAGACCCAAGGGCACAGCCCGAGAGCGAGAGGCCTGCGAGTGCGGGTGAGGTGGGAATTCTGTAACGACTCCAAGCTTAGAAACGTATGGATGTGGGTTGTTTGGCGATAAACGTACAGGTCTCTGTTCGTCTTGCTAGTCTCTCAGAAATCTCTTCCTCTCGAGTTTAATTGACGTAGAAAGGAGAGATTGCGTGGCAGGTCTCAGGCAGGACGATGCACAGCAGTCCTCCCATTATCCTCGGTTCTGCTTCCCGTGGTCTGTAGCCAAGGTCAGCAGGATGCGGGTGATTCTCCTGACACGTCATCAGAGCGTCAGCGGTACGTCACGTGCCTGCATCACTCGCTCACGGGGGCAGAGAGGAGGGAGACCTCGCTGATGGAACTTTTGTTTCAGTGTATAGAATTGTTCTGTTTTATTATCAATTGTTGTTGTTCGATTGTTACCTGCCCAACTTACAAATTAAACTTTGTCGCAGTTACGTCTCTGTAGGAAAACAATAGTAGGTGTAGGACTGATGTCATCTGCAGTTTGAGGCGCCCACGGGAGTCTTGGGACACGTGCCCTGCAGATTCGGGGACTGCTGTATTCTAGGTCCCAAGTTTTGTGTGCACATGCGCAGGCCGAGTCTGTACCGGCACAGTTGGTGAAGTACGTGAATCCGCCCCGGCTGGACGGTGGTTCTGTGGCTCTTCGGCTCTTGGTCCAGGGTTGCGAGCCTGCATGGCCTGTGGTGGTGTTTGTTTAGCTTTGTAACAGCTTGATTATCAATGCGTGGGTCACGCAGTCCAAAGGTCTGAAGGGCTCGCAGGTAGGGCAGCCATCCCCGCTGTCTGATCCAGGACATTTCCATCTCTCCACAAGGAAAGCCCGTAGCCATCTCCTCAGGTGCGCCCCCCCACCCGGGGCAAGCACTCTCTACACTCAGGCTCTCTGTCCCTGGGGATTGGCCTCTTCTGAGCATTTCACACGAATGGAACCACACATAGTATATGGTCTTCTGCGTTTACTGTTTTGATAGAAAGTGTCGGTGGCACATAGCCCTTCATTTCCTTGCTGCTTTCCCGGCAGCAGGACAGGGTGGCAGGCCGTGACCAAGCCTTGCACTTCCTGCTGCCTTTCCAGACGGTGTGCATCCACAGCTCCTTGCCAGGTCACCCCGCTGCCTCCTGGCACCTGAAGAGACCTGGCCCTCCGTGTCGTTGGCAACCCAGTAGTACCCCCTCCTCTCTGCTCTGTGCTGACCCCAAGGGGCAAGGAGACATCCTTCGCACGCATCCTTAGCAGAGAATGCACCTTGCACCCAGAGCCAGGAGTGTCTGATGATGCGGCAGATACTTTGTGTTAATATTTTATTTCTACAACCCAGCCAGCGGTTTCCGTAATTCCCTGTGAGGTGGCAGCCGCCATACTGGCCCTGCATGACTCAGAACCAGGGGACCGGGGCCCATGAGCAGGGAGGGCGGGCACTGCATCAGCGATGGGTCGGAGTGCCTCACGCCCTTAGGTCATCCGTGTTGCCAGGAGCTCGAAGGGGCCCAGATCTGGGGATGTGTCTTGGAAGAGTCCACGCCCAATGCTCATGACGGGCATACAGCACTGGGAGGGCATTCTGAGTTAGCATTGGGCCATCTTGGCATCCCTCCAGTGTTCTCTGTGGAAGGTTGGCTACTCTGGGTTCTTTTCAGAGAGGCCCGGTGTTCAGGGGCTCGGGGTCCACGGGCACAGCTGTCCTCAGTGTCCTCGAGCCAGAGCCCCCATCTGGACACGCTCAGCTCCCTCTCACCTGGAATGTCCCTTATGGCCCGTCACTGGTTTCCTGAGTGATTACTGGCACCGGGGTCTATCCGTCGTCTGATTATTGACATTCTTCTCTCCACAGAGAACACTGCTTCCTCGACCATCTGAGCACCAGTCCCACAATGTCTGTTCCTTTTCCATCCTGTCCAATTCCTCCGTGACTGGTAAGCATCTGGGCTCCTTGGGTAATTGTTCACGCCTTTCTTGTGCGTGGCCCTGTCTTCGGGAACGGCAGGTGTTGGTGTCCTCGGGTCTTTGCAGGACATCCCGAGCATCCCTTTGTCCTTTCTGTCCACAAAGCCTGAGTGTGCTGGGCCCGGGCCACAGAGGGGCAGGCGCGGACGCCCGGTGGGTGGTGGTGTGTGGGCAGGTCTGTGGTGTGGGAGGGGCCCCGGCTCTGGGAAGTACGCTGTCTCACAGAGCGGGCACGGCTGAGTGACACGCGCGCTGCGTAGGCACTGTGAGCGTCGATGGCTTCTCCTCATGCTCTCAGCTGCAGAAAATCTGGTGGGGGGGCCGAGCTGCAGCGGCAGAGTCCTTGTGCAGGATTTGCGGCTTTGCCTGCCACTCGGGTCAGGCGCACCCCCCCCAAAAGGCCCCCCATGGTGTGGCGTGCGGACTGCGGCCTTCCGGCAGCTCCAGCAAGCGCGTTGGTGCTGTTCCCCGGGGCCTGGGACTTTCTCCTCGTCGGAGCCTGTCTGACCTGGGACTTCTCCAAGTCGGCTTCCGACGAGGTTCAGCTCCCATGACTGTGGCTTGAAAGGAAACGCTCCATGGCCCCCGTTGTGCGTTCGGAGGGTGCGGGCTGATGCATCTGCTTCTGCTCTTTCCCCGCAGGGAGAGGCTCGTTCAGGCCCATCCAGTCTTCCCTGACCAAAGCAGCCCTGTCTCGGCCGATTGTGCCCAAGGTCCTTCCACCCCCGGCCACGGGCCACCTGGCCAGTAAGTTTCTGTCACCAGCACGACAGACACCACGGGAGGGTTCCGAGCGAGCTTTCTGTTTGCCTCCAAGCCGGTGTGTCTTGTTGCTGTTCAGGGAGAACACTAGAGCCTCTGTCCTTGCTTGGAAATGAGGTGTGAGGGAGAGGCTGTTCATGAGCCCCTTGGGGCACCTGTCAGGGTGTCCCTGGAACTGAGGTTCTAAATGTCCTTTCTGTTGTCAGGTGCTATCGACTTAGCAGCTAAAAGTGCCGGCATCATCCCCGGGAGCCCCCTCCCTGTGTTGGACGCTGAGGGCTTGTCTGGCATCTCTCCACTGTCTTCAGATGAGGTGGCCCCCACCGTCCCAGGTCAGGACTCCACCAGCACCCACCAGAATGGAGATTCCATCCCCACTGTCGGGGTAAGTATGTTTAGAATGGCTTTTCCGCATCCCCACTTCCTTCTGGGACAGGTCAGTCACTTTCTAGAAGGGTGGGTGCTGAGGCCATGGGACTGAGGTCATGCTGAACTCCAGTTCTGCCTGAGGAGGTGATGGGCCCTGAGAGGCTCTAGGAGAGTGCCTGGACCAGGGAGGCTGTGGCATGGGTGAGCGCCGTGTGGCCCCAAGGAGAGAGCCATGGACGGACGCAGTGGGACAGGCTTGCTGTGATGCCGAGACAGGCACAGAGCTCTGTCTCTCTGCAGACGTCACTCAGTTCGCGAGGTAGCTTTGGCCGCACCGGCTGGCAGTACGCCCCGTGCCTCCCTGACACACACGCCTCTGACCCCCCCTGTCCCCCATGCTCAGGCTCTACTGGGACTGGGGTTGCTCTTTGAATGGACAGCCTCACTTGTGGGGACTTGGTGACCTAACCTTGACAGCAGTAGCCTCCTGACTCTCTGGCTGCTAGGAGCCTGTGGGCGTGGGGCCCACTGGCTTTCCTCGTGTCGTTGTAGGGCACAAGCGACCCGTTCATCAGTGTTCCCTCGAGGCCTGAGCAGGAGCCGGTGACGGATGGTTTCCAGGTAGAGGGTGCTCTTTGCCTTGGAGCAGTGCAGCTGCTCTAGGACCCCCTCCATGCCAGGCCCCCCACCCCCATGGTCTTCCCGCGGCCCTAGCCTTGCTCCCCTGGACTACCACGTGGTGGCAAGAACACACATCCCTCGAGGCCCCGCAGCACCATTCTTCCACCCACCTCGCCTATACAGACGAACACATAGCTCCCATCTGAGGCTTCCTGCCCCTTCGCAAGGTGGCCTGTTTCAGGCGCACTCCTGGAAGGACTGTTTGGGGCCAGAGGAATGGAAGTCGTCAGCCGTAGTGCTCCCAGGCACTCCTCTGCCCTGATTACCAGCTGTCCCGCCGGCCATGGAGGCAGGGCCAGCCACCTCCCCCCCTTCCCTGGCCACTGCCCCCCTCAGCCTGGCCCTCCAAGGCTGCCATGGCTAGTGTGGTTTCAGGAGAAGTGAATCCACTGAGTGTGTATCTTGCAGAGCAGGAAGAGGTGATGTGGTGTTCTCATATTTCTGTTGAATCTCCTGTCACTCAGTCACTGCCATGTGGGGCTGAGACCAATTTTCGATTCTGTGTTCCTGATCATCTGTTGTGCTCCCCGCCCACCCCATCCAGGGCTCACCCGTGCTGTCCCTATCCGAGCTGTCCAAGGCTCCTCTCCACAATGGGCCCCCCGCACCCCTGCCTACGCCCGAGGGCTCCAGCAGCCGCCTGTCCCCACCCAACGTCTCTGCGCTGCTGGACATCTCCCTGCCCGGGCCGCCCGAGGACGTGCTCTCACAGGGCGAGCCCGCCACACACATCAGCGACTCCATCATCGAGATTGCCATCAGCTCTGGCCAGTACGGTGAGGGCCCGTGGGGTTCTGACTTCCCGCCGGGGTGTCTGCACACTTGCTGGGCACACCCCTGTCCAGCGTTCCCTCTTGAGTGTGGAGCATCTGCCGCCTGTGGGGTGCTGCCCATCCTGGCAGGGGGCAGCCCCAGCGGATGAGGAGCAGATGGGTACTGTGGCTCTTCACGGTCTCAAGGACAGAGAGCAGGCCCGCCAGGCTTCTGCAGCCCACGGCTCAGATGGGGCCTTTTTCTGGCTGGTTCTGAATCTGGGTGGATGGCTTGAGGTTGTGCGGGTCCTGGCAGGGGGGTGGATGGACTCCATGGGAGGGACGGCACTTGCTGGTCTGCTTTGGGCTGTGGATTCACAGAGAACTTAGCTCTCCCCCTTGCACCTTACTTCTGTTGGTGACATGGAGACGTGCGCACTGGTGTGTGCTAGTGTGGTTGGTGTCGGCGCCAGCAAGAGCATTGGGGGTGCACAGGGTCTGCCCCATCAGCATAGTTGTGGCCACTGCCGTTCCCTGAGGTGGGCACATGGCTCCTGCCTCCACAGGCCCCCTCTGCAGGCCAGTCCTGTTGGTCCTCCATGGGCCCCACCCCACACATCCAGTGCTTGTGCCACTCTGCTGATTTCTGGGTGGTGGGTGGGGGAAGTGGGGTGCTGTTCACCCACCATGCCATCTCTGATCCTGCGTTTTGGCTGACAGGTGAGGGAGTCCCTCTTTCTCCAGCAAAACTGAATGGCAGTGACAGCTCCAAGAGTCTTCCCTCCCCGTCCAGCAGCCCCCAGCCCGACTGGATCGCCTCCCCGACCCATGACCCCCAGTGGTGCCCCAGTGACCCCACAGACTCGTCGCTCAGCAGCTTGTTTGGTGAGTGGAGGGCGCAGCAGGGCACGGGCTGGCTCCCTGTGGCGCACCTGGGTGGGGACTGGAGTCTGAAGTCCCAGCAGAGCTGCTGGGTTCAGGGTTTATCCCAAGTCCCTCACACGGTGGGGGAGGGGGGCACCAAGGCTTCTGGCGTGCACTTCATTGAGCTTGCGTGAACGTGGACACCCACGAGACACTCAGCCTGGCTGAGATGGGCCCATGTCTGCACTCAGTTTCCTGTGCCCTTCGGGCTGCCCGCTCTCCGGCTCCTGCCTGCTCGGGCTTTCTGCTCTTGCCATTGGCGGTGGGGTAGAATATGGCTCTTGGAGCTCTCAGCTCCCTCTTTCCATCTTCAGTCTGGTGTCCTGAAACAGATGTTCCCACTGTCTCATGGCAGGGACGAGTGTGCCTCCCCAGGCACCAGGTGTTCGTGTGGTGGGCGGGGCTGCCAGGGACAGCCACACCGGTCTCAGTGGCCTGCGCGGGGCAAGCTCCTGTGGCATGTGTGGGATCAGCGTACCCAGCGTTTTTTTTTTTTTTTTTTTTTTT